>NC_059262.1:1085000-1095000 GCF_017591435.1 Portunus trituberculatus | reverse complement strand
TTCCAACTGCTTCAAGAGTAAAGAGGAGCATGGAGGAGGGGGAGGAGGAGGAGGAGGACTTATAGGAGGAGGAGGAGGAGTAGGAGGCAGTGTGGATTTAGGCCTAGGGGAAGAAGAGGAGGACTTTAGCCTGGAGGGAGTAAGGCCTGGGTCAAAAAGATACGTGGGAGTGGCCGGGCGTGTGTATCAGAGAGGGTATTATGCGCAGAACTCATGGAAATCTCTAGTTATCGACAAGTCAGACCCTTCCACGCCTTCTGCAGCGACCCGGCCCACCAGCAGCGTCTCCCTCATGTCCCCGGCGCTGATCAGGGGCGTGGCGTCCTCCCTAGTGACCCAAGAGAACGAGAAGAACCGGAAACTGAGTGATCTCGACACGCCAGACCTGTTTGGAAGTGATAGGCTCACACGCAGACTGTCTTCCACTCTTACTACTACTGGTACTGCCGCGCCCACCACGCCCGCCACCGTCCCGCCTCCGCGCCAGAGCCAGGCTAAGATACTCTCCCAGCTGCTGGATGACAAGGAAGAGGTGGAGGAGAGGAGGGAAGAGGGCAAGAAGAGTGTAGATAAGGAGGAGTTTGAGAAAGGAGATGCCAGCAGTGACTTGGGTTCCGAGGCGAGTAATGATAGTGTGGTGTCTTCTGCCTCATCTCCCTCATCTCCGTCCTCCACCTCCTCCGTAGCCTCCTCCTCCACCTGCCAAGTGTCCTATTCCGCGCCCAACAGCGACACAGCGTCTATTAAGAGCGAGGGAAGGAGGAGGAGGAAGAGGAAGAGAGTAAGATTCAAACTATCATTGTGCCCCTAAAAGCATCCTAAGAAAAACGTCCTCACCGAAGAAAACGAAGCGCAGCAAGGAAGGGAGGAGGGGCGTCACTTTTAACTCCCAGCTGCAGGAACTGATAGGGTACGGCGGGGACGTGGACTACGGGGATGACGAGGAGGAGGGTTACCAGGATGAGGATGACGAAGATGACGATGATGAGGACTTCTTTGAGGACCTGGCCAGCTTGACGCCCCACGAGAGGATGCTGCGAAGGGAGACGATGAAGAACACTGAATACAACTCTGATAACAAGAACCTCAGCAAGGATATACCGGAGGATGAAATTCTGCCTTCTGTTCAGGAGCTGGAGGAGAAACGAAAGCTTATCCTGGCTGAGATAGAGGCTCTGGAGAGACTGGGCAGGGAGAACAAGCTACGGAATGAGAAGGTGAAGGAGGTGGTGAAGGAGGCGGTGCAGGAGGACACCACCAAGCAGGAAGCGCGGGTGAAACTCAAAAGATCCTCTCCTTTAGTCTCCACGAAGCCTTTGATAGCTCGCACGTCCTCTTCGGAGCCTCGAGTCAACCAGGTCCTACCCATGAAGAACGGTGAAGTGGTGCGACCTGGTGTGACGGCTCCTGTGGCTGCCCCGCTCATAGACGCCCCGCCCAAGTACGTGTCACTGGAGGAGGAGATGGTGGAGAAGGAAATCCCGCTGCAGGAAAGACCAGACGAGGTTAAAAATACCCACAAAGTCACCTCTATTGATGACGTCTATGAGATCAAGGAGAAAGTCACGTGTTTAGATGATGTTTGCCGACCCAAGAAGGATGCCTCGCCTTCGCCCCCTCCGTCAGGTAGTGCCACGGAGCCTCCAGCAGTCCCCAGGCCCACCACAGCGCCCCCTGCCCGCCCTGCACCGCCCAGCAAGGCCCCAGCAGTCAGGTCAGCTTCTGAATGTGGGAAAGCGGTGACGAAAGACCAGGCAGTGAAGGAAAACAAGGGAATTGAAAAGAAAAGTGCGTCTCCTCCACTTCCTTCTACTTCTCCTCCTACCACCACCACCATCACCACCACCACACCAGCCTCCACACCCTCATCCACATCCACATCCACCACAGTCACCACTAGCAGTACTAATACATCATCCACCACCACCACAAAGCCCTCCACAGCCACCACCACTACTACCTCCACCACCACCACCACCCCCACAAAGGCCCCACATCCTGTCTCTGCCCCAAGAAAGTCCCTCACTAATGGAACCGCGAAAAAGGAACCTGTTTTACGACGAACCTCCACCACTACCTCTACCACCACCACCACCACCACCAGCATGACAGAGAAGGTGGTGAAGAAGGAAGACTCACCATCTGTCACCGTCAAGTCTGATGCCTCTCCAGCCTCTTCACACATGGAGAGTCAAGCGAAGGAGTCGAGAGTGAGTCAGAGTGAGTCAGGTGTCCCCAGCGTGTGTGAGTCGCCGCGCCTGGTTACTCAGAGCTCCCTGGAGTCCACCAAGGCTCCAGCGAGTCGCCAGAGCAGCACCTCAAGCTGTATGTCCACCTTTGGCACCCCTATCATGCTCCCCACCACCACCTCCTCCTCCTCCACGCCCCCCCAGCAGAACACCTCCTTCCTCCACTCTTCCAGGGGGGCGTATGAGGACCCCTACAGCTGTCCTGCTAATTTGGTGGCCCCAGCAACACCAGACTTCCTGCGGGAGATCAAGACACCCCCAGAGGTACCCACCCCTACAGCAGGCATCTCCAAGTCTGCCCTCTATGCCTCCACCTCCTGCCTCAAGGGACTCCCTGGGGCACGGCCTGTCATCACCCCCAAGCCACCCATGCTTAAAGAAAGCCCCGCGTGCCCTTAAAACCTCCGCCGGCCACCAGGGGGATCTATGCCACGCCAGCGCCCGTCACCCCTAAGGTCCCCATCACAGGGCTCTCCGGGGCTGTCTCCACCCCTAACCTTGCGTCCATGGGTGACTCAGCACTCTCGCTAGTACCCAAGCAGACACACCCACCAGTAGCGCACGCCTTCAGCACCCCCGTCAGGAAGGAGGCTGTGTATGACATCCCGGTGACCCTCCCACCCACCACCACCACCACCACTACCTCCTCCACCATCTCACCGACACCCACCACCATCACCCAAAACAAACCACCGACTGACGACACCATATATCACGAGATTACCGACACACTGACCAGCACCACCACCACCACCACCACCTCCTCTCCCTCCAACATCCAAAGACACGAGTCCGCAAGGTGCCAAACGAGATCCACTTTCGAAGCTAACCGTTCCTTACTGTCAGCCGCCCTTGACTTCAACAGTAGGGCGAATCTGGCCAGACGGTCCGCACCCACACCTGCTGAGGACGACGAGGAGGACCAGGGGCACCCCGAGGAACCTGAAGGAACGACACAGACCCTGCAGGACGTTCAGAAGGATAGGGAGTCAGCATCCTCCTTCACTGATGATTTTGATGATGATGATGAGGAAGAGTTTGGAGAGGAGAGGAAGAGGGAAGAGATACACCAGGCTCTCCCCGCCATTACCACCACCACCGCCACCTCTTCCTCTTCCCCCTTCAGGAATTCCATCGGGCCTATTGTTACTCATGAGACGCAAGGTGTGTGTGTGTTTGGTAAAAGCAATCAACCCTCGTTTATCGAGATTTGGGTCTATCTGGACAGTGTCTAGGTGATAATATAATAACTTGAGCCCTAACGGCCAACAAATTAATTAAAATAACGCTCGCTTCACGCACTTCCAATACTAAATGGCGGCTTTGGTGTGGCAGGCGGTTGTAAACAAGTCCGAGCGACGCTAGTGAACACTGTGTATTGTCCGTTATCAGTGAGCAAGTCTGTGCATTTTTCAGTACCTTAGAATTCTGCCTTCCAAGGGTGTTAGACATAAGTGAGTGGTCTTAGGAGTGACTTTAAAGCTGAAATTAATAAGAAAATCAGAGAAAGGCGCTAGAGTTGCTAGTGTTTGTGAGGAGTATGGTGTGGCCAAGCAACCTGTGTCAGACATTAGTAAATCCAAAGATAAGCTGTTAGAATATTCTGCCAAATACTGTGTGGATGCATCATCAAGTAAAAGTGGTTAAGGTTCAAGGAAAAATGGAAGGAGTGGAAAAGATGCTGCATTAGATACCGCCGTTATGAAGGGGTATGTGCAATAGCGAGGAAGCCGGCACAGAAATTGATAGAGAGAATCGCAGGGGGAGCGATGGGTGGCTGTGGCGATTCCGCAATCGCCACAGCTACTGTGTAGGGTGAAGCTGGTGATGTGAACGCAGCCAGCATTGCTTGACACGGCTGCATGTTGCGGTAGTATACTCACTCTACTTCACGTCTAGCAACTTATTATTATTATTATTATTATTATTATTATTATTATTATTATTATTATTATTATTATTATGTGTGCACTTGGCTATTACCGTTAGGTTAGTTTTAGTATTAGGTCGACTAGTTTAAGTTCGTTTTGATTCAGTTAGTCAGGAATACTAAAATAGACAAAATTTTGCCGTTTCTCAAAGAGTCTAAGGAGACAAACGACCATATTTAGCAAACGAAAGACCCTTTTGTGTTATCCGGACTTTTCATTATCCGGACCAGTGCCTGCACCATTTAGTCCGGAAAAACGAGGGTTGAGTGAACATGTGATAAATGAGATTATGAAGAATGATGTGATAAAAATGCTAATTATGATTGCTAAATATTCATTATTGTTTTTTTCTTCCGTTCTTCTCCTTTTATTATTTCCTTTTCCTTCCAGTGCCTTCCCTTTCCTTCCTTACCCTACCCTACCATACCATTCCCTACCCTACCCTACCCTACCCTACCCTACCCTACCCTTCCCTTCCCTTCCCTTTCCTTCCTTACTTTACCTCACCTCACCTCACCTCTCTCATACCAATTCCACACTATCCCTCCAACACCTAATCCATACCTATCCATCCATCCACCAGGACCTTACCAGCATCCCAGTAGACCGCAGGAAGTGGAGGAACACCCCAGGGGCACCTCAGATGACCTTCAAATGTACCAGGTCCCACAGACAAGACCCATCGCTTCCAGGTCACACTCTGTACCAAGGGCGTCGGATCATGTGGTTCGCCGGGTCAATGAGGTGACGGGGCCGCTGGTGACCTCTGCTGCTCCTGTGTCCATTATTGGGGGCACTGTGACCTCATCCTCTTCCGCCTCCAGTAGATTCTTTAGTCGATCTGGTGAGTGAGAGAGAGAGAGAGAGAGAGAGAGAGAGAGAGAGAGAGGGAGGGAATGAGTGAGTGAGGGAGGGAGTAAGTGAGAAGCTGAGTGAGTGAGTCTGTAAGGGATAGAATGAGTAAGGAAGTGAGTGAGTGAGTGAGTGAAGGAGGAAGAAAGGGAGTTAATTTTGAGAGAGAGAGAGAGAGAGAGAAAAAAAATAAAATCCTCCATTTCTCCACAGGTTTCTTCCGGCCCTCCTCTCCTCCTGCAGGTGGGAAGAAAGACACAACCTCCTCCTCCTTCTCCTCCTCCTCTGAGCGGGGAAGAGAGAGAACAAAGAAGACCTCCTCCTCTTCCTCCTCCTCCTCCTCCTCTCGGCAGTTTTTGAAGAGACTGTTGCGGCTGGGGGGAGGGAAGGAGGAGGACAAGGGGAAGGAGGTGAAGAAGGAGGCGCTGAAGAAGGGAAGACCCACCATCATCCACCCACTGGACTACAATGGACAGGGTGTGGAGGTGAGTGGTGGAGTGGATGATGGGATAGTGATGGTGATAGGGAAGGAATAATGATGGTGATAGTGATAATGATGATGATAGTGATAGTAAAGGGGATAATGATGGTGATAGTGATGATAGTGATAGTAAAGGGATAATGATGGTGATTGTGAAGGGGATAGTGATGATAATGATAGTGATAGTGATAATGATGATAATAGTGATAGTGAAGGGAAAAATGATGATGATAATGATGATAGTAGTGATAGTGAAGGGGAAAATGATGATGATAGTGATAGTGAAGGGGATAATGATGATGATAGTGATGACAGTGATAGTGAAGGGGATAATGATGATAATGATAGTGATAGTGAAAGGATAAGTATGGTGATAATGATAATGATGTTAGTGATAGTGAAGGTGATAATGATGGTGATAGTGATAATGATGATAGTGAAGGGATAATGATAGTGATAGTGATAATGATGATGATAATAATGGTAATAATGGTGATAGCAATGACAACAGTGATAGTGAAGGGGATGAAGATAGTGGTGATAATAGTGATAGTAAAGGAGATAATGATGATGATGATGATAGTGATAGTAAAGGGGATAATGATGATAATGATGATGATAGTGATAATAATGACAATAGTGAAAGGGATAGTGATGATGATGATTAGGATTATGATGATGATGATGATAGTGATGATAAATGATGATATTGATATTGAAGAGGATAATGATGAGGATAGTGAAAATGATGATAATAGTGATGATAATATTGATAATGATGGTGATAGTGAAGAGAGATAATGATGCTGATAGTGATAATGATGATAGTGATGGTAAAAGTGATAATGATGGTGATAGTGAGGGGGGATAATGATGCTGATAGTGATAATGATGATAGTGATGGTAATAGTGATAATGATGGTGATAGTGAGGGGGGATAATGATGGTGATAGTGATAATGATGATAGTGATGGTAAAAGTGATAATGATGGTGATAGTGAAGAGGGATAATGATGCTGATAGTGATAATGATGATAGTGATGGTAAAAGTGATAATGATGGTGATAGTGAAGAGGGATAATGATGGTGATAGTGATAATGATGATAATGATGGGGATAGTGAAGAGGGATAATGATGCTGATAGTGATAATGATGATAGTGATGGTAATAGTGATAATAATGGGGATAGTGAAGAGGGATAATAATGGTGATAGTGAGGGGGAATAATGATGCTGATAGTGATAATGATGATAGTGATGGTAAAAGTGATAATGATGGTGATAGTGAAGAGGGATAATGATGGTGATAGTGATAATGATGATAGTGATGGTAATAGTGATAATGATGGTGATAGTGAGGGGGGATAATGATGCTGATAGTGATAATGATGATAGTGATGGTAATAGTGATAATGATGGTGATAGTGAGGGGATAATGATGCTGATAGTGATAATGATGAAGGTGATAATAATGATAATGATGGTGACAGGTCATTGCTCGGCCAGAGAAGACGATGCCTCTCTATGACTACAGTGGCATCTATGGGTATGTGCCACCCCCCCAGGCAGTGCCCCGCTTGCCCCCTGAGGAGACCTATGCCATCCCCGCCCAGGTATGTCTCCCCCCCCTCAATCACCCATCACCACCCTCTTTATCAGTACCCACATTGTTATCTTCTTTTTTGCTGTTTCTTTTATTGAATTTCTATGTGTTTGTATGTTTTATTTGTGTTTTCTTCTTGTTTTCCTTCTATCCTTCTTTTTTATTCTAGTTTATTTCATTTTTCATTCATTTATTTACTTTTTTTTTCCTCTGCATTCACTTCTTTTCAGTACAATTTGCTTCTGTATGTGTTTGTTCATTTATGTTTTCCTCTCTCTCTCTCTCTCTCTCTCTCTCTCTCTCTCTCTCTCTCTCTCTCTCTCTCTCTCTCTCTCTCTCTCTCTCTTCTCTTTATTACAGTTTACTCTTTTATCTGTTTATTCATTTTGTTTTCTTCCTGTCGTCCTCTTTTTATTCCAATTTATTTCTTTATTTATTGACTTATCTTTTTCCTTCTTTGTCCTTTTCTTTTTATTACAATTTCCTTTTTTTTTACCATTTATTCTTCTTCCCTTTTTTATTCATTTTTGTCCAATTTCCTTTATCATTTATTTATTCATTTATTCATCTAATTTTTACTCCTCCAGGCTCGAGCGTCCCCCGTCCCCTCCTCCTCCTCCCTCTCCGCCACCTCCTCCATCTCCTCTGACCCCCCTACCTCAGCCAGGGGGGAGGGAGGGGGTGTGGTGTATGACCCTACCCCCCTCCCTACCTCCCTTCCTGCCCCATACACCACCACTACCTCCACCATCTCCACCACCTCCACCACCACCACCACCAACAGCACTTCCCTAGAGAAAAGGAATTCTAGTGTGAGAAAGGTAAGAGAGAGAGAGAGAGAGAGAGAGAGAGAGAGAGAGAGAGAGAGTGAAAAGGAAGGTGATTTAAAGGAGGAAAATGGGAAAAAAGGGAAAAAAGGAAGGAAAAGATGAAAGAGACAAGGAAACAATGAAAAAAATAAAGAATTGTGTGAGAAAGAGAGAGAGAGAGAGAGAGAGAGAGAGTAACTGTCATTTTATTATTTTATCAGTCAATCCACCAACAAGTAAATCAATCAGTCAGCCATGTAGTCAGTCAGTCACCAGCTAACTCCACTCCTCCACCCTCCCCCAGCAGGAGTCCACCTCAGGAGGAGCAGAGGTGGAGAGGCGAGAATCCCTCCTCAGCCACACCTCCACCACAACCACCTCCACCACCTCCACTAATAACAACAACAACAACAGCAGTAGCAGCACTCATGGTCTTGGCTATAACTCTGAAGGTAATACACACACACACACACACACACACACACACACACACACACAATGTTGTATCAATGTATGTTTGTTTTGTTGTTTTATTTGTATGCTTATGTTGCGTTTTACTTGTTTGTCTTGTGTTCTAAATGTTTTCTCTCTCTCTCTCTCTCTCTCTCTCTCTCCAGGACGCCCTAGACCACCCCCACCACCCCGCAAAGCCTCCTTAGAATCCCCCCAGCCACCCCAGAAGCCTTCCCCTCAGCTGACTCCACTGTCCCCTCGCCCCATCCAAGCCTCCCCAGAGACCCCTGCCCGGCCACAGCGTCCCCCCCCCCACTGCACCCCAAGCAATGCGGGACTAAGACTGGCCCCTGCCCGGACCCCCCAAACTAGCAAGAGATTCTGTTTATGCTAATTTAGGTGAGTGTTTCTTCTGTTTGTATGTTTTGTTGTTTTTCTTCTTTTTTGTTTTTTTTCTTTGTGAAGGTTTTTTTTATGGTTTTGTGTGTTTTTTGTATTTTTGTTTGTGTTCTTGTCCTGTTTTTTTTTTTTTTTTTGTTTTTTCTTTCTTTTTGGTCTGATTTATTTGTATTTTGTTTATATGTCTTGTTTACTTTTTGATTTGTTTGCATTTGTATGAGTTTCCTTGTCATGATCCTATTTACTGTCATGATCCTATTAGTTGAAATTCTCAAATTCTCACTTATGTTACCTGTATTCACCTTTTATCTCTAACCAACAAACATTTACTATAACAACTTTCCCAACCTGTCTTACTTCTCCCCATATGACAAAACACCCATCACCTATTACTTCCCATCCCTGTTACCCATTACCCATCACTGCCCACTCCTATTACCCATCACTGCCCACTTCTATTACCCATCACTACCTATCTCTATTACCTACTACTCATCACTGCCCATCTCTATTACCCATCACTCATCACTGCCCATCCCTATTACCCATCACTCATCACTGCCCACTCCTATTATCCATTACCCATGACTGCCCATCCCTGTTACCCATCACTCATCACTGGCCATCTCTATCACCCATCACCCATATGACTCCCCCAGGTGACGTGCGTGCCCCCATCACCCCTCGCAAGCCAGGCCGTTCCTCCAGCATCAGGGGTGAAGAGGACAGGGAGAAGAGGAGAGCCCCACAGCCCCCCGCCATCATACAGGTGAGTGGGGCCCTTTGCAGGTGCTAATGAAGAGACAGGTATACATTGGGTTGGGTTGGGTCAGGTGTTAGTTTGTTTGGTTTGTTGTTTTTATTTTCTGTTTTGTGTGTTTTTTCCTTTTTCCTTCCTTTTCTTTTTCTTTATCAGTTTTTCCTTCCTACTAGTTTCTTGCAGTTTTTCTTTTTTTTTTCATGTTTTTTTTTTTAGGTGTTTAGATTTTTTTCTTTATTTTTTGGTTTGTTTCTTTTTTCTTCTTTTTGTTCTTATTTTCTTCTTTATTTTTTTTCTTGCAGTTTCCCTTTTTTTCTTATGATTTTTGTTTCTTTTTCAGATGTTTAGATTTTTCCCTTATTTTCTGGTGCCTTCACTGTTTCTCTTTTCTTTGTTGTTTTGAATTTCTTCCTTATTGTGTTCTTGCAGTTTCCTTCATTTTATCTTGTATTTTTGTGTGTCT
>NC_059262.1:1040000-1080000 GCF_017591435.1 Portunus trituberculatus | reverse complement strand
TTTTCTTCTTTTTCACCTGTATCTTTAGGAGAATCTAGCTCTTTTATCTATTATTAGGTGGAGCAATCTTGGTTCCTGGAAATTTAGTTTTTTTATGAACTAAAAGAAGAAATGTGTTATTTGTTGATTGGTGGCTTTTGTTTAATCAGTTTTTCTTCTTTTTTCTGTATTCTTTGAAAGGTTTAGTTTACTTATTTGTTCATAGCCAGCATGCCCTTGACTCATGGAAGTGACATCTTTCTGAACTAAAAAGAAAAGTCACTCTATTTATTTATAGATCATTTTTGTTCTCTCTCTCTTGTACTCATAGGAAAAGTGACATTTTCTTTTATTGTTTTGTCCACTGTGATGTTTGTTTAGGTTACTCCCACAAGAGTTGCTCCAGGAGAGAGAAATGGTCAAGTATTCTTTTTAAGTCATCAAACACATCAAGATTTGTATTGCTTAATGAAAAAATAAGCGATTTTTTATTTATTTATTTTTTTTTTTTTTGAGTTCTTCAAAGGTGATAGATTGTATTTTTCTTCAAACCAATTCACCCAAAGAAGAGAGTGACCTTTTTTTACGTGTTTGAAAAAAAGGTTCATTCTTGTTATTAGTGAGCTCCCAGAAGTGCCTGACCTCTCCCTGAAGTCACCGTGAAGTGAGTGCCTTGTTTCAGAGGCCAACTGTCTTCCATAAAAAGAAAACTCAACTTCTGTAAGGCACAAAGAGTGACCTTAACCAGAAACTTATTCAGAAGCACCAACAGGAAGATGCTCGTGTTGTGACCCTTGTGTGCCTTATCTTGCCTGACCTGACCTGATCTGACCTGAAGCTGTACCTTGCTCACTCATCCTCCAAGGCAGCACCACCCTCATGAGTTGCTAGGGAATCTCAACACCTCATCACTTATTGAGGACAAGAGATAGAGGGGAATCAGAATGCTGTATCTATCACTGCTGGGATGGATGGAGAGGGGATCTGAATGCCCTACCCTTCTATACTGCTGCCAGGAGGGAGGGAAGGAGGATCTGAACACCTTATTCTTTATTTAATGGCAGGAGATAAGAGGGGAATCAGAATGCCTTGTTTAACACTGCTGGGAAGGAGAGAAGGATCTGAATACCCTACCCTTATTTAATGTTGCCAGGAGGGAAAGGAGGAGGATCTGAATACATTATTTATTCTCTCTTGCTGCTGGGAGGGAGGTAAAGAGAAGCAGAATGCCCAGTGTCCCTGTGATGGTGGGAGGGATGCAGAGAGGATCCAATGCCCCCATTCCCTGTCTAATTATACTGGAAGGGGCAGCTGATCCTAAGTCATTTCATTCCCATGTGCTAATATTTCACTGGATAGGACTGTGTGTGTGTGTGTGTGTGTGTGTGTGTGTGTGTGTGGAGGAAGAGGTACAGTGTTGTGAATTGTGATTTGTGATTATAGTGCTCAACCACATTGTGTAAATGTGTGTGTGGGGGGGGGGGAGATAGGGTGAGTGAATGAATCAAAGTATATTCTCTACCAACATAATTTTAAAAATATTCTGAGATATTGTGAATAATCAAAAGTAACCAGAGAGAGAGAGAGAGAGAGGTGAATGTAAGTACTATGTGAATTAAGTAATGTATGCACAATGTCAGGTAATGGAGTATCTTCTGCAATAATTAATTACAAGCAGGACAAGCTTTAAGTTCTCACAAATTAAATGTAGATCATTGATAATTGATATTTTGTATTTCAGAAAACTTGAAAAGAGTGAAGTTATTATTTTGAACCAGTGTTTGTTGTGATTTTATACGAATGTTAGTTGTGGTTTTCAAGGCGACACTTTTTATATGTATTTTTATTAACTTTATTTAACTTCCTACTGTTTTTATGTGCCACGTGTGAATGAGGTTATAATTATTAGTAGTTTTGATATGCTGACTATACAGTATATAACTTCTTAATCACCTGTATAACTTTTCTTAATTATTTTCTTTTCTTTTGTGGTGTAATGTATGTTTCTTCTTTTGTATATAATGTAATTTTTTTGTACAATTATCTCAATTGGTGTGTTTGTACATAATTCCTTCACCAGACTGGTCAAGTGGTCCTTACCATGGAATAAAACGGTGACTCAAACTTGCCGCCCCTCATTCATTACTGGCTGCCCCGGGGGAGTTTCCTTCTTGCATGAGAGAGAGAGAGAGAGAGAGAGAGAGAGAGAGAGAGAGAGAGAGAGAGAGAGAGAGAGCTCCTAAAATAACAATATTTGAACTTTATATTATGTGGAAATGGTAGAATATCATGGAAGAAGAAATTATACAAGGTTGTCGTTGTTAAAAAAAGTCTTTTGTCTTGCTAACTTTGAATTTCGTTAGGTTGTATACTGGTCAAGCTACTGTGGTGTCTTGCTGTAAGGTTTTGCTTTAGAGACCATAAACAGAGGGGGCCCTGGCTACTTTTACGCCCGGGGCGAACTCTCCATCGGACGCCCTCTGCCAGCCCCAAAGCCCAAACCAAAACCCACCGCCGAACACCACCTGAGAGTGAGATCACAGGCGAAAGTTGATACCCCGCCCCCCCTTTCTTGCCTTTTCTTTTGACACACAACCTGCATACATGACTCAGCAGTAAGTTGATGTGATAGTAGGGGCGCCCCACCCACCACTTGACGTGGAAGTTAGCGGTATTAGTGTAGAAAACTGGTGATTTTTTTTTTTTTTTTTTTTGGGGCGGGGGTGGAGGGCGGGAAGGGCGTTCGTGCCCTGGGCGGTCGCCCACATTGCCCATAACAAAATTCGTCCCTGACCATAAGTTTGAGCATAGAACGGTAATTAAATCATACGAAAAGGAAGACACTCAACGACTGACAAGCTGCTGGAGCGTGAAGTAAAAAGACTTTCACCGCTGCGCCAAGGAACTGACAATCACTCAAACAGGAAGCACAAACCGATGTGATGGGAGAGCTATCACACACACACACACACACACACACATATATATATATATATATATATATATATATATATATATATATATATATATATATATATATATATATATAATGTGTGTGTGTGTGTGTGTGTGTGTGTGTGTGTGTATATAATAGGAGGAAGGGAGGCATGCAGTTAGCAAGATCAGTAGAACAGTTAGCATGAAAATAGCGATAAAGGATAGAGATGTGCAACACCCCGGGGTTGAGAGAAATGCTGAAGACGGTCAGTCAGGGGAGGAGAGTTGATGAGATGAAAAGCTTTTGATTCCACCATATCTAACAAAACTGTATGAGTGGAACACCCCCACCGCCCCCAAAAAAAAAAAAAAAAAAACATGCGAAGAGTAGGCTACTACTCCTCCATACAGGGACGGATAAGGCCCTTGTAGAGTTAGCAGTTGGATGAGCGAGAAAAACTGGCGGGGACGCCGCAGAACGCCTAATTTCATGGAAGCTGTTTTAGCAAGAGATGAAATGTGAAGTTGGCAGTTAAGATTATGAGTAAAGGACAGACCGAGGATATTTAGTGTGGAAGAGGGAGACAGTTGAGTGTCACTGAGGAAGAGGGGATAGTTGTCTGGAAGTTGTTGTTGTTGTTGTTGTTAAGGCCGCGAAGATCTTTAGATCCTTATGAGTTCTGGAGTAGTCCTGTGTGGATATCATATGCGCGATAGCTGGCCGGCCTTCCTCAAGAAGGCACAGGTAAGGCGAAGGACAGCAGGTTGCCGGGAGGGATGGGCAGGTCGAGTGTTGTGATGCCCAGGGCAGAGAGCTGAGAACGTAATACAGTGCGGTACGTGGGAGTGGAAGCGTGGGCAGTAGAGCAGGAAAAGTTGTCTGGAAAGTTGTGTCGAGTTGATAGATGAAGGAATTGAGTTTTTGAAGCATTGAACACTACTAAGTTTTCTTTGCCCCAAGCAGAAATCTTAGGAAGATTTTAGAAGTCAGGCGTTCTGTGACGTCCCTACGTGACCTGTTGACTTCCTAAAGGGTTGGTCTTCTCTGATAGGACGTGGAATTTTGTAATATTATGTTTCTTTCAATGAATATATCATTCTAGGTAAGAATTAATCATTCAGTGGTATATATATATATATATATATATATATATATATATATATATATATATATATATATATATATATATATATATATATAAATAGCATAGTCACCAAAGAGGTTGAATCTAACCTCCTTGATAGTCACCTATTCAATCCCGTGACAAGCTACGTGCATTGTAGATATTTGTTAAATAAAATTAACTTATCATGCCTAAAAATACACATGCATCAAATACATATGAATTATAATGTACTTTTATTAATTTCACGTGGCTAATAAAGGCGTACAAGATGGAGGAAAGTAAAACAATCCTTACAGCAAGGCTGTTCTGGGAGGCGCCGCGTGACTCTCTGCAGTCTCCACTCACGGTCATTCACTCAGTTACTGTCAGTCAGTGTCACTCAACCATTGTTGACTCCTGACAACTCTGAGGCGGTGGCAGGAAGTATTTCTCTGGTTTTGTGGTCCTATTCTTTCCCTCGCCATTGGTGGTGCAGGTGCCAGAACGACCCAGCTTATAGTGTCATGGAGGGAGGCAAGAAATACCTGGAAGAGTCTGAAATGGAGGTGTAATAGAGAGAGAGAGAGAGAGAGAGAGAGAGAGAGAGAGATCCAAAAGTAACAAGGGAATCATTCAACTGTGAAAAACTATTACATGTCTGAGAACAAATGCAAACTACTACTACTGTTACTACTACTACTACTACTACTACTACTACTACCACTACTACTTCTTCTTCTTCTTCTTCTTAAATAAAAACAGCGTTTTCGCTGTTATTTGAGTTGACTTCAACTGGAGTTTGGCGTGCTCGCCAAAACGCTCCCTCCCTCCTGTGGTATGTATCAGCTGACTCTCCACTGACGCAGTGGTGTCAGGTGCAGAGTAATTACTTTGTTTTAGGGTAATTCGAGTACTATCACGGTAACCATTTCATTTCAGCCTAATATTATATCATCTTACATATCATGGTAATGTTTCTTACGTTTACATACATATAAATGATCTTTGATAAATATTTTTTTTAACAAACATGGTAATGTTTCTTACGTTTACATACATATAAATTATCTTTGATAAATATTTTTTTTAACAAACATGATAATTTTAAAGCAAACAGGGTAATGGTAAGGGTGTATTTAGGGTAAAATTCGCAACTGAGCTTCCAGCACTGCCAGGGCACTGCACTCACCACCACAACTGTCAAGATGGCGGAAGCAGGCAGGTACTCTCGGGACTCGTCTGATTCTCCACGCTCATCGCCGGATTTAAGCAAGATAATGGAACTGCTTCCTAAATTCTTCACCAGCGGTGCCGTTGTGGATTCCTTTATGAGTGTTCCACGTTCGCTCGCCATCTATGGAGAGTGTTCGGCGCGGCAGCATCAGATGGTGGAGCAGCGCTAATCAGCTGTTTTGGTTGCGACTGAAAGGTAAGTTAACTGAATACTGATCTCAACTTTTATGTTAATGTTCCGAACTTCCCCACAAAATCGTTAGCCAGGAAGATTAATTTTGGGTCTACCAACGCCACCTATAAACTCCTGCACTTGACTTGCACGGAGAAACACGTGGCCGTGGCCGAGGCCGAGGCCAGGAACCTGCACCGCAGATGACAAATGCCCCATGGAGTGTTTTGCTTGGTCAGTTTGCAGTTTCACACAACCTTATAATCTGGAATCTGTGACTCATGTTTTTCTGGGTGAAAAATGTATTGAAATGATCGATGGTATGTGGCATTTCCATCCCAAATGAATATTTTTCGAGTTGTGAGTTTTGAACTCCAACTTAAGCCTACCTCTTCTTGGTGACTTGTTAGGGTCGTGCAGGCTGTGTCACAGCCTCTAGTGCCCCAAAGGTGCAGTATGTGGTGGTAATGCGTTCAAGCTATATGCGATGGAGCTGGTTTGTTTTTTGTAAGAAGGCCCTGGTGAGTTTGAGTCTTGAAATCCTGAGCGGGATTTGTGGAGCCGCCAGTCAGTGTTGGCTTGTTTAACCTTCCTCTCATTCCCAGCGATCTTGGGGGATCCATGGGAAATGGGATTTTTCTTTGGGTGGGGGGAGGTTTACATGAAGTAATGGGGATTGCAAAAGAAGTCAGAAATCAACAAAGTCACATAGAAAACTCTGAAAATACTTTGATGGCGGGTGAACGCGGCGGTCCAGCTGTTAGTTTGTTTACACAGCTGGGCCGCCACGTCCACCTCCCCTCCCTGCCATCAGAGTTGTTTCAGTTTTGATGTGATATGTTGATTTCAGACTTTTCTTATAACGCATATAACACAATTTAATGCCCTTCCCACTACAAGCTAAAGCTCCTATGGATCCCCCAAGATCGTTGGGAATGAGAGTTAGGCATAAATTGGAGTTGAAAAAAGTTTTAACATGAAAAATATTCATGCCACGTACCATCAATCATATCACTACATTTCTCACCAGGAAAAAAAAAAAAAAAAAAAAAAATCGCATACCAGATCCCATGGATGGGTTAAACTGCAAATTGACTTTTTTTCTTTTTGCATATCAATCAAGATCATCAATTACTGGATAAAATAAAAAGCATAACAATGCCTTCCTCCCTTCCTCACACCAACAACTGGGGACCTCTTGGGAAAGTAGGCTTTTAGGTGGGAAAGCTAAAATAGACCAAATTTTGCAGTTCTAGAAAAATTCTGTGGCCATACTAGGCTGAAGCGAAAAAAAAAAAAATCCTAACATATTGATGACATTTATTCTAAATTATTTAAAACATATAACATAACATAACATATAACATAAATAATAGGATAACAAAGGGCCACCAGGGCCCATCTAGGTTATCCTGTATCAGTCGCACAGCGACCTCGTCATCAGTACTTAAAGATACACTTACAAGTACACAATACATTATATACTAATTCTAAATATTTGGCCCATTAACAGGGGTAAGTCCTACAGCGAAATCCTCTACAATTTGTGGTCCCCATACATGGGGATCATGTCTTGTTTAACTATAGTAAATTTCTTATAAAACTATCATGCAGCGCTATACATAATTATAAATCTAATAAATTTAAGTGCTTATCTAATCTGTTTTAAACATTGTCAAACTAGTGCTATTTACAACCGTCTCTGGCAATGCATTCCAGAAGTCTACCACCCTATGACTAAAGAAATATTTTCTTATATCTAACCTGCAGCCTTGCTTTCTAATCTTCCTGCCATGATTTCTAGTCCTACTTCCTCCTCTAAGGTAAAGAAAGATCTCACATCTATGTAGTTTGTATCTGAGAACATTTTAAATAACTCTATCATATCCTCTTATACATCTCCTCTCAAATGAAAACATGTTTAATTCCTTTAATCTATCTCTATACTCCAGGCGCTTTAATGCTGGTATCATCCTAGTTGCTCTTCTCTGAACTGCTTCTAACATGTTGATATCCTGCCTATAGTGGGGTGACCAGGCCTGTATGCAATACACTAAATGGGGCCTAACATAGGAATTATATAAGCTACGCACCACTTCCTTACTTTTATGACTAACATTTCTATTTATAAAACCCAGGATCCTATTTGCCCTATTTCTTGCTTCTAAACATTGCTTTGAAAATTTCATAGTCCTGTCTATCACTACTCCTAAATCCTTTCCTTCCTCTACTGCCTCTAGCCAACATCCCTCCATCTCATAGTTAAGGTGGAAATTCATTAATTTGGTCAAAAAAATTGAAAATTTGGAAACTTGGTACTTGGGTTTGTCTCTGGAGAGGGAAGCCATGGCCGAAGTTGCCAGGCACATAACGCACTGCTTACCTGGTAATGGCGGGTTTAAAGGGCCGGCCCTTTCAATACCCAAGCGTGCATACGCCCCTTTTTCTTCTAGTCTTTGTTTTGCTTGTATTTATTATTTTTTTGAGCTGTTTTATTTATTTTTGCGTGATGTACGATAGTTTAGTATCAGGCAGTGAGGGTGAGGAAGACGCTACTCCTCAGTACCAATCGATACAGCCTTAGGGAGTGCGTGCGTGCAGCCTACCTGTTGATCGTATTTTACACGTGTTGGGTTCCCAAATTGTGACAATGCCACGTGTAAGGCCATGATGTAACATGGCCTGAAACTATCTAAACAGCCACTACCAGCCTCCAAGCAGTTGTCAAGGGATTATGTAAGTACATATCTGAGTTTGGTACATATTGGAGTGAGTTATTTTTTTTTTTTTTATACCATGTGGGCTTTTCACGGGAATTTATGGGCTAAAGGGGATACTTTTTAGGGTACCTCCTATCTTAAAGCCCACCTGCTAGGAAACCGTTGCCCCGAGTGAGGAAGCGAGTTATGTGGGGGTTTTGAAGATGTTCACAGAAAATGCGTTTTCTCGACTTTCAGTTTTTCAGCATATACTGTTGAATAACTTTTTCAGTAATTGGTCAATTTCAAAAATTTTTGCAGCAAAATGATCAACAACCTCATCTTAACAAATGCTAGCATGATAATGCATGAACTCACTCAAATAAATTTACAACAGGCTTATAAACTCAAATTTTGATGAAAAAAAGGTAACAATTTGGCGTGTAATGAAATTGTTATAACATAGGTTATGTGTATGCCGATGCTAACATTTATTTGTTGTTATGTATATTATATGTGGTTAAGAGGAAATTGCCACACTGTTATTAGTTTTGATTTTATAATGGTATTTTGAATTATTTTCTTATCGCCGAAAAAAAATTTATTGCAAAAAAAACTACGCCACATTTGTGTACCAAATTAACACTGAAGACGTACACCATAAACGTACACCTTGTGTATAAATATTATTGAATTCGGTGAAAAAATAGCAATGGGAGAGCCAAAAAACCGATATTGATATCGAGTCATCGAATTACCACCTTAAAGTTTGTGTTGTCTTTACCTAAATGCATAACCTGGTTGGTCGGCAGATTTTGCTCCATCCCTCGATCCCTCAGTCAGTTACAAATACATAAAAGATTGTGGATGTCTAACCCAACTTAGGTATTCTGATTACTTTAAACTAACCTAACTTAACATAATCTTTTAACCGACCCTACACTTCCTTTGCCTACCCACACTTACATGAGGAGAGGGTATGAATGGCTTTGTGTTTGAGCATTTATATTAGCAGTATTAGATACAGCTGTGAGCATCCATCCATAAATACTATATAGCAAGGTAAAGATGTAATACATGCATTCTCTTAACTTGCTATATGCTGTGGGGGAACAAATAATTTCAACTCATGCAAATACTGTATTCTCTAGGTTTACCCAATTAATTTCACATCATTGGTTGAATGAATATTTTCAACCAATTTGAACCAGCCAAATTTGCAACCAATTCGAACCAGCCAAATGAGGTTAATTTGGAGTACAAATATTGTTTGTAGCCACACATCCATCATGGCGACTGAGCTGCTAACATACCCGTGCATTGGTGCATTGTTTTTGTATTGAGACGTGGAACAGTTTAAATGAAGAAGTAGTGTCTGCAACGAGTGTGCACACTTTTAAAGTAAGATTGGATGAGTGTAGATATGGAGACGAGGCCACATGAGCATAAAGCCCAGGCCCTGTAAAACTACAACTAGGTAAATACAACTAGGTAAATACACACACACACACACACACACACACACACACACACACACACACACACACACACACACACACACACACACACACATGGAGAGGTAATATTATTGCTTGTCATCCCTTCATTTCTAGATGTGAGTGATGATGTTATACCACTGCAATCATCAAGCTCACTTGATAGTGTGCATCCTTGCCTGCCACCATTATCACCACCTGCAATAATAGTGTGTGAAGGTACATTGCCATCGTCCAGCACACACAATGATAGTCTGCATCATTCACTGTTATCCTACACTATACACACACACACACACACACACACACACACACACACACACACACACACACACACACACACACACACACAGTGGTTAGCACGCTCGACTCATAATTGAGAGGCCCGGGTTCGAGTCCCGGTAAGCGGCGAGGCAAATGGGCAAGTCTTTTAATGTGTGGGGTGTGTTCACCTAGCAATAAATAGGTAAGGGATTTAACTGGAGGGGTTGTGGCCTCGCTTTCCCGGTGTGTGTTGTGTTGATGTAGTCTCAGTCCAACCCGAAGATCGGTCTATGAGCTCTGAGCTCGCTCCGTAATGGGGAAGACTGGCTGGGTGACCAGCAACTCTGGTTTATGTATTCAACATTCAAAAGTTGTGCAAAAGCTATTTTACCAACTTTTTTCTATTCATGCATTTATGAAATCTGGAGACTATTAAACGGGTCCCTCTCCTATTCAGTCTCGTGTCTCCCTGTAAGAAAAGAGACAGACTATAAATATGTGCTGCAAAGTATTGTGGATTTAGCCAATACTGTTGCTGTGGAATGTGTGACTGTCAATTAAGACCATGCGATGTGGTGAGTCTTATCATTGACGATCCAGGGCTGCAGATTTCACTGGATCCCTGGAGTGTGGCAACAAGTGAAGGCCCATGGCTTGCAAGTTGCTTATTGCCAAGACAAATTCATCAGAAAGTTGCTTGCACTTCCATACCTGCCATGTGAGGATTGTGAGGATGTCATTGCAACATTTGACGAGCTAATGTCAAACACAGCGCTTACCCCTAACTTAATTTCTGTTGTTGTGTACATTCGCAAACAGTGGATCACATCCACTATCTTTTCCCCGGCTACCTGGAGTGTGTACAAGCTCAATGTGAGGACCAGTAAAGATGTTGAAGGGAGGCACAACTGCCTTGACAGTAAAGTGGGAAAGAACCAATTACAATTTTATGTCCTAACAATGCTTCTAAAAGAAGAAGCACAGGGTATTGATAGGACACTGAGGTTGGTGTCTGACAAGAAAATCAAGCAGATTCATTGAAAATCATATAGGACACTCCAAGTCTGCCTGTGTAATTGCTGGGAGAGGTACGCACACCAATGGAGATCTGACACTAAAGCAACTACTTGCTGAATGTTCCTATTTTGTATCTTGCTACTCTTTTTATCTTGTTTTGTCTCCTTTAATGTTTTTGAAATACTACATTTGATGCAAAACAATACACACTCATGATGTATGAATGCAATAAACACTTTTGACAAGTATGTACTACAGGTTTTTTTTTATAAATTTTAAAACTATTATTATTATTACATCCAGTGTGTAATATTCTTTTCTTAATTATAAGTTCTTTGATCATGATGACTAGGCAAAAGCTAACAAACTTTTAGGAAATGGAGTTGGGACACAACAGCTCAATATTTGGGCAGTTGGGGCACATCAATTACTGATGAAATAGATTCACCCTAACTTCTGGAGTGAATGGACTTGGGGTGCATCGTCATTGGGGCGAATGGACTGTAAACCGCTTTGGAGTCCGAGCAGTCATCAAATGCATGGGTTCGAATCGTGGCCATAGTCCGAGGATAGTGTAGTGGTCTGAGTCACTACACGAGGTGATAGCAGTAGCGAGCAGTCTAAGGCAACCGGAGGTTAATGGTTGCGTGCTGCACACAGGTGGTGAGTCACAGTATCCTACAGGGCCAAGCTCAGGGACTGGAGCAATATGGTCTTTTTACTGGATGGAGGCGTGTTGAGTGTGGTCGTCCCCCTGTCCACTACTGTGCCAAATCCGCCCCAACACACATCGCTCGGTCTCATTCGTCTACTGTTTACTAATTCTTAATGCATTTCATCTACCATAAAATACTTTCTTAGATTCAAATGAGGTTAGGATCTTGTTTTACTGTTATGAATGTACTGATCTTTGCAGTAAAAGCAATTATCATACTTAACACGACATGGCAGCATTGCCGTTCCAGTTTTGTCAGATGTTGCCAGTGCAGGTCAGAGGTCAGAGTGAAGGCTGGTCAAAGGTGACAAGGTCGTTCATTCCTCACCTAGCCGGCTGCCTGCTGAGAAGGAAGAAAGCGCCACAACTCGTGCTTCACCACTTCACAGCCCAAAGAAAAGATTTATGTACAATGTATGTAACTACTTTTTAGAAGAAAAGGCAAACAGAGGGCCTATAATAGAAACAAGTAAAGCACTGTGTTGGGTGGTATGGTTTGGCTAGTCCTGAAGGGAACACATGAACCTTAGGCTAATCCTTTAATTGACCCAACGTGCCTCTGCCCACTAGAAGAACTACAACACAACTTGCTGGTGTTTCACAGGTATTTTACTACAGAGGACCTCTTTTAGTGTGCACCTCAGGTAATGTGTTTTCAGCTCAGTGCACACCCTCACTTTGTATCCATCTCTTGTACAATGTGCAAAATTTCTGACTATGTGCACTTGGCAAAAGAAACTTTCATTTGAGAACAAAATATATTTGCTATAATATTATTTTTTCTGACAAAGACCAGTAAAATAAATTAAATATTTAGAAATTATATTTTATCAACAAAAATAATAATTAAATGTCAAAATATATGAATTAAACATTACATAACAAAGAACCAACGAGACAGTTCAGCGCCGTGTTTATGTTTTGGTCCAGCCATGTTGTTCCAGCTTGCCTCTGTTGCAGTTTTATGTTTCACGTTTGCTAAGCATTATGATAATTTTGACCTTTGTAGGTTGGTGATACGTAATATTTGTGGTTTTTCTAGGTTTGTGAATATGGCTCCTTCCAAGAATATGAAAGAGAAAGGTGTTACAGGTATAGATTATCAAGAAACGTAAAATGTTTTCACTTCAAGAGAAACTAGACATCACAGCCAAGGTTGAGGCAGGTGAGAAGCTTTGTGAAGTAGGCAGATTTTACTCTCTTAAATGAGTCCACAGTGCATAATATGGTGAATTGTAAAGATGCCATAAAGAAAACAGTGTAGGAATGATTGATATGGGGGCCCTTATGGGGTGGTCTCAGGGGTCAGTCGTGGTGGGTCCCAGTCCCAATCTTGTTTATAACATAGGGTTCCATTATTCAGTTAGTGCATTTTCGATATGTGTACACATTTTCTCTGTCCCTTTCCGGCGTGTTAAGAGAGAACCCCTGTACATTACAAATATTTCTTCACTGTGTACAACCACTGGTGCTTTCAGTAACCCCTCCCACACACACACACACACATGAGACTCTCTAGCCCATCTATCCAGTGTCACCCAAGCCGTAGCACCGCTGAAATCTTATCTGGGTCTGCCTGTAGTGGATCAGATTGACTTGGGGTTCAGTAAGATCCCTAACTTAATACTGCTCAGACCTTAAGGTACTGTAGGGGTGAACATCCCATGGTGCTGGAACCCCTGTGGTGAACAAACACATATGTTAAGCTTTTACACACACCTCACCAGGGTTTTTCGGTTACATATTTACACAAAGTTTTCCTCAAGGTGCACAGATGTTGCTAAAGTACACTGCCTGGTGAGAGGGCTGAGTCCTGCTCGGTAGGAGGCCAGTAAAGGTGGTATCACACTGGCCTGTGATACACGGAACAAGGGACATCCGCTCCAGATAACTAGAACTTTCCCGAGACTAGTGGAGCAAAGTTGGGATGGCTTGATATCCATTTTGATTCTCTATATGCTATCCCAATACAAAAATAAACCTAAAATATGTAATTAAAACCTATTATTTAAACCAAAAGGAACTTACATAAATTTTTTATATTGGTATAATAAAACACGAAGTTTGAAAATGAATCCAAGAGGTGAACAGTAGGTATGCTCCATGGAGCATACCTACTGTTTGGGTTACAGTAGAAAGGGCCTCCATTCAGGGTAACAGTTCACAAATGTCAGTTGGGTGGGCTTTCAGATAGA
This sequence comes from Portunus trituberculatus, assembly GCF_017591435.1. Lineage (NCBI taxonomy): Eukaryota > Metazoa > Arthropoda > Malacostraca > Decapoda > Portunidae > Portunus > Portunus trituberculatus. Next base: position 1,066,187 of record NC_059262.1, on the reverse strand, counting down.
GTTAACCAAAATACCTTCTTTAGTCCATAAATTCCTTTACATGGAAAAAAGAAAAAAACCCTTGGACTAACTTGATTTGATGCCTTATCTTTCCATTAATCATTTGTACAAAGATATGTTACTTGTTCCTGTCCCTCATCTGCCACAATGTTAGAATAATGAACTGAACATTTCTTGTCCCACAGATTGGATCATACCAGACAGGGCGGGTTTGCTGAGCACCTGCTGCAAGACAAAAACATCAATTTTTTCAAGAATGCAAGAGTTACAAAGCAGACCTTCTGAGATCTTGTAAGCCTTGTTGATGCAGCACACCAGACAAGGTATTCAGGAGGATTTCATGCATTATCAAAATTAATGAAGAGTGTGTCTTGGTGTCTTGGTGGTATTTGGGGACAAAATGTAGCTTTAGGAAAATTGGTGAATTATTTGGTTATTCAGGAAGTTGTCTTCAGAGGTGTGCACAGATTCTTAGAGATAATCTGTGCAGAGGCAGACACATTTATCAAATGGCCAACACTTCATGAGACCACTGGTATTGAAAATGAATTCAAGTCAGTGGCAGGTTTTCCTGGAGTGATCACTGCTGTGGATGGGAGTCATATTGAAATAAAAGCACCAAGTGATGCACAAGCTGGCTACATAGATGGAAATGATAGGCACAGCATTACACTCCTGGCAGTCTGTGACCACAGTATAAAATTCACTTATTATTGATGGTGGGTTTCCAGGGTCTGCACATGATAACAGAGTGTACAGTTGCAGCACTCTTGGCCAAACAATTGTGTCACAACTGAGGCAATTATTTCCTTCAGCATCACACCACATCATTGGGGACTCAACCTTTCTGTTAACACTCTAGAAAGATTTTGAGGGCCGGGTTATGACATACACAAAGGAAACACAACACCAAACATTCACAACTAGGGTGGTTATTGAAAATACATTTGATTGGTTACAGGGCCGTTTCAGGTGCCTTCAGTACATTGATGCTGATGTGGAAAAGGCTATGCAAATAGTCAAAGCATGTTGTGTTCTGCATAACATTTCTCTTGAAAATCCGCAAGAAGAACAATACGTACATGCAAAAGGAAGTTGTTGAGATTGGTAGCAGTGATGGTATATATAAAGCAATTGATCTACCTAAAGTGGATGGAAGAGAAAAGAGGGACTTTGTTGCTGGTTTACTGTAAAGTCTTTTGTAAACTTTAGAACTAATATTAGTCTGCGAAGAATTTGGCGACAAAAAAGTAACATTTGTTACTAGTTGTTTTGCATATATGGTATTTGATGGCTCATAAGAAGTATGGGCTAATAAGATGCACCCAGTTTTGGCAGACATTGAAATGAAAAGAAAGGTAAATGAGCAGATTTAAGCTCTGAATATGAAATGGAGGATTTCACTGGATATTTGAAGATTCTCACATGCATTTAGATAATTATTAGATCCCATTTAAAAGCTTTAATATTTGCCAGTAGCCTACGTACCAATCTTGTTGTGAGATGTAAACATGTACCCGGCACATGGCATTAACACTCTATGAGAGACTACAGCCCTAATAAATTTAATCATAACTTTTCTTTCCTTTTTCATCATTCTTTTTACATGTATGTAAGGTAAAAATGTTAAATTATAAGGGCAATTTTAATTGTATGAAAGTGTTTTACCTCACTTAGTAACAGCATCACACTGCTGATCTTGACACTTGCCCGTGTCAAGATCAAGATCGTCAACTGTGTGTTTTGCTTTGGTTCATATGATGTATGGAAATTCTTCCTGACTGGTGTCATTCTCTGAATTACCGTTAAGTATGACCTAATATATATTGTTACCATGAAGAAAGAGGTGTTTAGTGGTGTAGTACCAATCATCACTCTGTTTACATTTGCGGAGATGTCTGGGGTTTGATTTTATAGCCTCTGTTTTGCCATAGACTGACCACCAACCACTGCCTCAATACTGAACCTTGCCCTCATAGGATGCAGTATCATTTCCCAAGACTTTTTTTTTTTTTTTTTTTTAAGGTGAGTCTTATGAGCCATCAAATGTATGTTGCTTGTATGTGGTTTCTTTATGTATTTACTCATTGATGTCATTACTTAACCCTTTCACTGCAGGTGTCTTATTGATAGGCCCATGCCCCCTCCTTGTACGGCAAAATTTTTTTGCTTTATTTATCATATTTAATCTTTTAAGTGAATTGTATGTTCATTCCATACCAGAAAATCCGTCTTGTGGTGGTGAAGGTAAGTATCTCAGTAAGAAATTACATCAGAACACGGCACCAGACCCGTGACTGTGCTGCCAGGCGCACCATGAAACCACTTGCTTCTCAACATTATTTATTTGATTTTTGTACAGAAATATTTCCATGACAATTTTTTAGTACACAATTTATTTGCATTTTAGGGATTCAAGTATGCCGTTTTCGTACGACGTTGTTTACAAACAACGCTCGTCACTAGCCTGTTGTTAAAGCTTCGTGCATTCCACCCCTGGAGGGCTCATCAGTGTTGTCTATCAGTAATGTCAGGGAGAGGAAGTGAGGAAAGGGAATGCTGTAAGTAGAGAGATGTGTATTGTAGATTGGCGAGGGAGGAAGGTGGTGGAAGGATGTAGGTAAGACTGAATTGTTGACAGGTGCAAGAGACATTGTTTCAAGTATTTGTGATCAGCAGCTGCACTGGATGAAGGAAGTAGGAAGTGTTGATGGGGTCATTGGTGTAAAGGCCCAGTTAAGTACCAAGCGTGTGTTGTTTTCTCAAAATTAGCTGTGAGGCAGGAAACACTTTATGAAAGGGCAGGGGGTGGACCAGTATGTGCTGTGGGTAACATGGTCCACGAGACAGTTTCTTTCCACTAGGGGTTGATGGAGCTGAAAGTGTGTGGGAATGCTGGCCTGCTATGTTGATAGATTGATTGATTGTTATTACTATTATTATTACTATTTTATATTTTCCTCTTGGTCTTAAGTTTCTCTGTTTATATTTCTCCTGATGAAAACTTGACTGGTATTAGCAACAGACTGCTCTCCAATAGCTGTCCTGTCATAGATTAAAAACTTGGTTTGATGACAGCTTCAGTTTTGACAGTTAACTTTGTACACTTGAAAGGCCACAGAGATAAGGAGTTTGGTATTTGTTGCTTGCAAGAGAGGGGTGAAGGAAATGCAAGTATTGAATGAAGCAGCACATTTACCATATATCATATTTGCAGTGTGAAGATCTCTGCTTCGAGAGGTTTGGTGTTAGAAGAGAATCATTACTAACAGAGAGGAGCAGTTTTGCAAGAATGTTGTTAGTCAAGTGGGTGGCAGCTTCAGTGCAGCAGAAGGAATCAAGTGTTGAAATCTCCCTTCACCAGCATTGCCACATACAACACCGACACCTGCTGTGGTGTGTGTTGATGTCACTGCAGCACTCCTTCCCTACGTGTCCAAGACTCCACTGGTCGCGGTGTCTTGGTAACTTTTTTTATTTGTCCTACACAGTCTAGGTTTGTTAGATTGTTTGACATGGAAGTTAATAGTAGCATTTAATCAAGGAGTTGAAAATGCTTTTTTTTTTTTTTTTTTTTTTTTTTTCCAGAGTAAATAGTGATGTGATAAAAATTGTTCTGAAGTATGATGGTGGTGTGATATGGTGGAGAAGATGGAAAGGAAGGTGGTGAGCAGATCCAAGGCAGTGATAGTGCAAGACAACAGCAGCTCAGCACCACAGTGAGGACGTACCTGCTCACATCTTCCATTCAATCTTGTTCACTGCCTCATAGCACCATCTTGTTCAGGTAAATATTCATCATACCACTACTTCTATTTGTGTATGGTAGTGCCATGAAGAAACAACCACATTGTGAACTCAAAATGAATTCTTCCACCTGTATTATCTTGATGGAATGTGAATGTGTCTAGGTATTCTGAGGCTGAGTGGGACCTTGTAGAGGGAGTGTTGAGAACTATTACCTTTGGGGGAAGCAGAACAAGAGGCTTCAGCTGCAAGTAGAGGACTGATGGATGAGTTTTGTGTAGCATTTTGTCATTATTTCCTTCATTATAAAGATACAAATATGGAGGTCTCAAATCTCGTACTGTGTTGGTTCTGTCATGTTTATTGGAGTAACAACCACAATGCCAGTAGCCTGCATGTTTCTTGATGCTCAGATGCTCAGTGTGCCTCCACAGGTAACGGTGACCTGATGAAGCAGACAAGATGATCCCCCAAGAAAAGCCGGCAGGATGGAGGACGCCACTCAGGAGGCAAAAGTAAGTCCGTCATTAACTGGACCTGGAACATGAGAGCAGAGGAGTAAGACCAATCACCAGCCACAGGAGGGAGAGATGATCACCATATTGTGCCCCAGCTGTGGTGACCAACTGTGGTTTGTAGACATACTGTGGATCCGAAAGAGAGATTGATTGATTATTTTGTTGTTTATTTTGGTTATGCAAATACATACATAATCAATGAAAGTACATATAAATCCTGATTGTGCAGTCAGGTCCAATAAGCCGAGGCTTTAGTATGGCCTGTAGAGTAAGTAAGATATAGGCATGACGAGTGGTGCATCAATGCAACTTAAATGTTAATACATAAATGTACTATATAATCGTATAAAATGGAAACATTTCTGTATATGAGGCGTTGCGTGACGGAGGGAGTTAAGCGCCACCATAGACGAAATTGAGTTATGTATAGCACTGTCTTCGCCAGTCTCAGCTTTCCAGCGGTACCAAACTTAGGAGTAAGCGCCAACGCCTTCATGGTCAAAAATCCCATAACGTAACATTAACTTTTCTCCGTACTGTTGCTCCATCCGTCATGCATCAACCCAGCCTTCACGAGGGGAGATAAGTGACAAGCTGAGTGACCAATCCCTTGCTGCGTAGCGTACCGCATAGCTCTGCCTCGGCCAATCACTGTCTGCCGTGCATCCCCAGCTGCCCGCGGCCCGCCACCAGCCAAGCCAGTCTACGCTATTGTTTCCGCAAACCCCGTGATTAATAACTTTGTTTTTTTTATAACGTTGGTCAGTAGATACTGTGTTAAGGCTTCTAACAGTGGTGAAGGGAGTGCCGAAGCGGGGTTATTACGACACAAAACAGGCCCCAGCCCTAGTGAGTGGAAGAGAATTGTGGCGAAAACCAAACGGAACACCGGCCAGGAATACGTGAGCCGAGATACAGGGAAAGTTGTAAAAAAGCGTGAGGAAGGGCTTGCATGCAAGGATGGTTACACACACAACTGTTTGGGTCTATGGGCGATATTATGGGGCCGTGGTGCAAAGTGCTTGTGTATGTAGCTTTGTGTACAAATAGGCTTGTTTGCAGGTATATATCATGAAGATTTAGTATCCTGGATTCATTAAACAGACATTGTGTTTACAATGATCATAACGGTTTTTATAGCACATAATGTGTATTAGTGTGACAAATAAAGCTGTCAACGTATGGTTTGTAGGCACCTCCCTCTCGGTTTAGGCTCACATCTTTCCATCTTGGAGGAGACATCTGGCAACCCCCATGACACTGCGGGTGGAACGTCCCCTCTGCATGAGGGGAGATAACACAACGACGAGATGGATAGTGTTATATACATGTCATTTGGGAGTGATGTGGATTTTAGTGAAAGTGAAGACAATGATTATCTGGAGACCGATGAAAGTGAAGACAGTGATTATGTGATAGAGACTGAAGAAAGCAGTGATGGCACAGATGAAGAAATTTTAGAGCGTCCATCTACCTCAGGAGGACACGTTAGAGCTCGTGCGCCATGTACGCGAAGGCGTGCCTCACGTGTAAGAAGAAGAGATCACATGGGAGTAGCAGAGGAAGAGGTGCTGCCGCACATGAAGGCAATTTTCAGTGGACTGATGGTGAGGACTAGTCCAACCATGCCTTTATTTACTGGAGAGCGTGTTGGAATTACTGATGAATTTCCAGAAGTACAACACGATTGTGACTATCCTATAGTGACAGACAAACAGATATCATGCCTATCCTATAGTGACAGACAAACAGATATCATGCCAAGTGTGCAGAAAGCTATGATGTGCTCTCTCACTCACAAGAAGGAATGGGTAGATATGATGAGATGATGAACTGGCGTTCATTGCTTTGACTTTGCTCATGGTTCATTCTAGAAAACCTGTTCGATATGATTATTGGAACGGGGGGACGTGCTATTTATGCCAATATTTGCAAGATCTACGACTAGAGACGGATATAGCAATATACTGACTGAGAAATCTTCATTTTGCTAGTGATAAATGTGCTGATCCACTCTGGAAAATCAGACCAGTGCTACAAAATTTCATCAATCCATTTCAAAATATGGTTATAGATGAGTCGCTCATGCTCTTCAAAGGGAGACTAAAATTGAAACAGTACATACCATCAAAACGACATCGATTTGGAGTGAAAATGTATGTGCTATGTGACTCTGAAACCGGAATTATGGTGAATATATGCATCCATTCAGGCAGTAACATAGACAATGTAAAAAAAAACATCCTCTTGGACTCTCAGGCTCAGTGGTAGAAGAGCTCATGAAAGATTATCTGGAAAAAGGCCATATCTTGTACACCGATAACTGGTACACGAGTCCAGAGTTGGCCAAATATTTACACGAACACAACACTGGTGCAGTGGGGACTGTTAGACCTAACAGAAGATACATTCCAGACTTTGAAGCTACAAGAAAAGGTGACATAATAAAATACAAGACAAGTGATATGATAGTGAAATGGCATGATAAAGGGAAGTACACTTGCTCTCCACTGTCCACACTGGCCAAATGAAAGACACAAGAAGGACTACAACATAAACATGAGGCTTGTTGATAAAACTGATATGCAGCTAAGTCTTGTAGACAGCCTCAGAAAATCTGTCAAGTGGTATAAAAAAGTATTTTTCCATCTGATAGATGTGTGTTTGTTGAACACCTACATCATCTATATGACTAAACCAGGAGAAAGGTCATCGCTAAGATTATTCAGACAAAACATCATCAAGGAGATGCTGCGCAGATATGCTACACAAACGTCAATTTATTCACGCCCGGGTAGACAGAGCCACCTGGCCCGGGAGGGACTCGAACGTCTGGGAAATCAAGGCGTAGCATTTAATTGCCCAGATCATGTTCCTCCCCGACTGGGAAAATCAAAGAAAGAACAGTGAGAATGCATAGTTTGCAAAACAACGCAAATGAGGGAAAAGAAGCGCAAGCTCATCATGACAATGTGCCGAGGATGTAATGTTGGGCTGCACCTGGGTGATTTTCAGCCAGTATCACTCGCTCAAATCATTCTAGGAGCTCTACATTCTTCATGATTTCCAAGGTAAATATGACATATGTTGTACTGACAAAAATAGTATTGTAAGATTCACCGAATACTGACTTTACATAATATGATGTGTATGGGTGAGCGTTTGGGTGTGGGTAATTGGAGCTGTATGTGTCAATTTTATCTCATCTCCTTATCACAGGTAGGGCAGAGGGCCAGGGTGTCTGTGAAGGAGTCCTACACTTCACCATCCATTACTTCACAAGATAAAGTGAATGAGTGTTATTTGATTAGTATTATATATGTTTATATTATAGTTACGTGTTTTTAGACGAAAACTCACTCTCTTTCTATATTATAGTACAGGATAGGTCTAGTGAAAATATAAGGAAAACGACAGAAAAGAAACACGAGAAATAGAAGAAACATCAGCTGTTAGTGTCAAATTTGATCTCCCTTTCCTCTCCTTATTGCAGGCAAGGCAGAGGGCGAGGGTGTCCTTGAAGGGGTGTGTGTGTGTGTGGATACAGTTATTTTATGACAGCAGACAAACCATTGTATCAGGTGTGGTGTTTACATACTTTTATGTACAATTGTCGTTCGGGGTTCTTCTGGGTTCACACTTTGTTTTGAAGTTTCATTAGGGTTTGTAATGTTTCATTATGTTTCATTTTGTTATGTTTCTTTGTTTCGATATCTCGAACTTGTATGTATGTGAAGCTTCATGTTAGTTTACTTCTTTGTGCTGGATTAATGCTGGGATCAGTTCACTCCAGCTACTCGTCTTGTACATAGCTCTGATTACTGCTAAGTAAAGCCTTGAGAAGAGTTGAGTCTCTCTCTCCTTGGTATACAACAATTTACTTAGCAGTACATCGCTGGAGATGGAGAGGTTGCTACGTCCTGAAAGATTTGAAGGCTCCCGTGACACCACTCCTGCACAGTGGACGCACTGGCTCCGCACCTTCACTAACTTTGTGGACTCCATCACACCAGCGCCAGACAAACTGAAATTACTGATCAACTACATCGCGCCTGAAGCTTACTCTCACATATCAGACTGTACTACATACGCTGCAGCCATCGATATTTTGAAGACTGTGTATGTGAAGCCTACGAATGTGGTTTTTGCTAGACATCAGCTGGCTACTCGTAGTCAACGACCAGATGAGTCCATCAACGCCTTCGTCCACTCCTGAAGATCCTCTCCAAGGACTGTGAATTCAAGCAAGTTACTGCTGACACTTATACTGAAGAAGCAGTTCGCGATGCCTTCATCACCGGCCTTACCTCTCCTAACATACGCCAACGCCTGCTAGAGAAGGATTCGTTGACTCTTAGCGAAGCCATACAACTCGCCAGAAGCCTCGACTCTGCCCAACGCAATGCTGAAGAATACTCGTCTCCTACTGTTCCAGGGAGTCTACCTACTGCTGCTCCCGTTATCGCCACTACTGATGCCGTCTCTGCTACGCCACTCAGCCCTACCTCGCAAACTTCTGCTGCTGCTGCTGCTGTTTCGAAGGTTGGAACGTGCTACTTCTGTGGAGGTAGGAGACACCTTCGGTCTCTTTGCCCTGCTCGTCAATCTGAGTGTCGACAATGTGGCAAGACGGGACACTTCGCCAAAGTCTGCATGTCGCGAAATGGTTGGAAATCAAGAAGGATCTCCTCTACTTCTGCTGCTGCGGCGCTGGCTTCGGAATCACTCGCCCAACGCTGTGATCACTGTGCTCATAGTCCTGCAGATGACTCTCCAGTACTGGCTTCTGTTAGTACTCCTCGATGTTCCACCATTCCTGTAAGTGCTAATGGCTTAATGGTGAATTCCCTCGTTGACAGTGGCAGTACTATCAGCTTTATCCATCCTAAAGTAGTTAAAGCTTTGAGCATTGAAGTGCATCCTTCACGATCTGACGTTACTCTTGCTAGCTGTGAAACTTCCACTACATTGGGCCACTGTTTTGTCGATCTAACAGTGAAAGACAATCATTATCCTCATATCAAATTGGCTGTACTTCCACAATTGTGTTCAGAGATTATCTTGGGTCAAGACTTCATGGAAAAGCATCAGTCAGTGGAATTTACTTTGAGTGGCCCCTTACCCAAATTAACTGTATGTGGTGTAGCTTGTATGAAACTCGATCCACCCTCACTGTTCCCTAACCTCGCTCACAATGTTAAGCCTATCTCTACGCCAACCCGTAAGTTTTCAAAGGATGACGAGAGTTTTATTCATATGGAAGTGAAATCTTTACTACAAAAGGAGTTATAGAAAGCAGTCAATCCCCATGGAGAGCTCAAGTCCTAGTTACAAGTGACGAAAGACACAAAAGACGCATGGTAGTAGATTATTCAAGAACAATAAATCGCTTTACACAGCTTGATGCTTACCCAATGCCCCGAATACATGACCTAGTACACAAAATGGCCAAGTATAGAGTGTTCAGTAAAATTGATCTCAAGAGTGCTTACCACCAGGTACAACTTAGAGATTCTGAAAAGCAGTACACAGCATTTCAGGCTGATGGGAAGTTATACCATTTCAATAGGATACCTTTTGGCTTAACTAACTCTGTTGCTGTTTTCCAGAGAATAATGGATTCAATCATAGCAGACTGTGGATTGAAGCGACGTACGCTTACATCGATGATGTAATCATATGTGGAGAAGGACAGGAAGACCATGACAGGAATCTACAGCGATTTAATGAAGCTGTCTCTAAGTATAACCTTTCTTTAAACTCAAATAAGTGTCAGTACAGTCGTACAGAAATTAACTATCTTGGATACAGTATATCTAACGGTTGCCTCCGCCCTGATCCTGATCGTTTACAACCTCTAGTAGAACTACCCATTCCCGATAATCAGCCTGCTCTTAAACGAGCCCTTGGACTGTTCTCTTACTATTCAATATGGATCCGCAATTACTCTCAGCGTATTCAGCCACTCTTATACAATGTATCATTCCCTCTTAGCACAGCGGCTGTTAACTGTTACAACGCACTTAAGGAAGACATATGCAAAGCCTCTGTTGCTGCTTTTGACGAGACTTTGCCATTTCAGATAGAGACAGACGCTTCATCCGTCTCTATAGCTGCCAGCCTTTCCCAACTAGGTCGACCAGTAGCGTTCTTTTCTAGAACATTGACCAGTTCTGAAAGATTGCAACCGGCGGTAGAGAGAGGCTACAGCTATCATAGAAGCTGTGCGTAAATGGAGACTATTCATTATAGGTCGGAGATTCACTATCATCACTGATCAACAAGCAATTTCATTCATGTTCAGTTCGAAGCACACATCAAAAATAAAGAATGATAAAATTCTAAGATGGCGTCTTGAGCTCTCCGAATACACTTATGATATCAAGTACCGACCCGGCTCAGAAAATGCTCCATGTGACACTCTATCGCGTGCGTGCTCTATAACTACTAATGCTAGCTCTGCTTCCTGGAAGAAATACATACCAAATTGTGCCATCCTGGAATCACTAGGTTATATCATTTTGTAAAGATTAAGAACTTGCCTTTCTCTTTAGAGGACGTAAAGAAAGTCTGTAATCAGTGTACTGTTTGTGCTGAACTAAAGCCTAACTTCTATAGACCTCCCGACAGTAACCTCATCCGTGCTATGCAACCATTTGATCGCATTTCCATCGATTTCACAGGTCCAAAGCCATCCTGTACTAAGAATAAATACCTACTTGTCATGGTTGACGAATACTCCAGATTCCCTTTTGCCTTCCCCTGTTCTGATATGTCTTCTCTAACTGTAATTTCTTGTTTACATAAGCTATTCTCTATTTTTGGTTGTCCTTCTTCAGTCCATTCTGACAGAGCAGCTCAGTTTATGTCTCAAGATGTATCTGAATTCTTAAGGAATCATGGCATAGTAATGACTCACTCTACCCCTTATCACCCTACTGGTAATGCACAGTGTGAGAGAACAGTTGGTAACTTATGGAGAACTGTACGCCTGGCTTTGAAGTCTCTCAAATATCCAGAATGTAAATGGGAATTAGCTTTAGATTCAGCACTCCATTCTATCCGGTCATTGCTTTGTACTTCCACGAACCAAACCCCTCATGAAAGACTATTTTCTTTCCCTAGGAAATCTTTTAACGGTCATTCATTACCATCTTGGCTTACGTCGCCCGGACCAGTGTTGCTGCGGAAATTCGTCCGCACCTCTAAATCTGATCCATTAGTGGAAGAGGTCGACCTTGAGAGCGCGACACCTCATTATGCCCATATACGCTACCCGGACGGACGACAATCTACGGTCTCCACTAAGGATCTCGCTCCTACTCCAAGAGATCCAAACCCAGTTCACGTGCCCTGTAGCAGGAGACCGCCGGAGTTACCAGTTCACGTACCAGTGACCCCACTTCTGATGAGTGTACTACCGATCAAGACTCTGGGAGGATCAACTACCCTACGCCTGATAACAAGGAGTCTAAGGGCATCACAGATGACTGTACAGCTGAAACTCTTCTGCCACCCTCACCTACTAGAGTCGAACCTTTGAGGCGTTCGACCAGGGTTAGGAAGCCTCCCGATAGATTAGGATATTAGTGCTTTCTGAAATGTTTGTGTATGTGTGTGAGTGAGGTTACTTCATTAAGAGGGGGAAAATGTGGTGTTTACATACTTTTATGTACAATTGTCGTTCGGGGTTCTTCTGGGTTCACACTTTGTTTTGAAGTTTCATTAGGGTTTGTAATGTTTCATTATGTTTCATTTTGTTATGTTTCTTTGTTTCGATATCTCGAACTTGTATGTATGTGAAGCTTCATGTTAGTTTACTTCTTTGTGCTGGATTAATGCTGGGATCAGTTCACTCCAGCTACTCGTCTTGTACATAGCTCTGATTACTGCTAAGTAAAGCCTTGAGAAGAGTTGAGTCTCTCTCTCCTTGGTATACAACATAAGCAACGCTTAGAGTAGGCTATGCTGCACACAGGAAAGTCCTCTCAGATGATCAAGAAAAGGAACTTTCTACATATCTTAAACAAGCAGCAGATATTTATTACGGATTATCTGTGAAAGAGGTAAGAAAGTTAGCCTACCAGTTTGCTGAAGGTGCAAATAAAACTTTTCCTCCATCATGGAAAGAAAACAAGATGGCTGGTTCTGACTGGTTTTCTGGATTCTTAAAAAGGAACAAGGACCTTTCCATAAGGTCTCCAGAGGCCACTAGCCTCTCAAGAGCAACAAGTTTTAACAAAACAAATGTTGCATTATTTTTTGATAACCTGCAGTCTGTCCTTAATCGGCATAATTTAGGTCCTAGTGACATTTGGAACATGGATGAGACAGGGGTAACAACAGTACAGAAACCCAATAAAGTTGTAGCACGCAAAGGCTTCAAACAAGTAGGTAAAATGACTTCAGGTGAAAGAGGAACTCTTGTAACAATTGCTGTTGCAGTCTCAGCAACTGGCAATGTAGTTCCGCCTTTTTTTATCTTCCCTAGAGTGCATTTCCGTGACCATTTCATTAACAGTGCTCCTCCTGGTAGTTCAGGAGCTGCCAATCCATCAGGATGGATGAAGGAGTCACATTTTTTGGAGTTTTTACAACATTTTGTAAAGCACACTAAATGTTCTAAGGAAAAGCCAGTTCTTTTGTTATTAGACAATCACGGCTCGCATTTGTCCATACAGGGCCTTGATTTTTGTAAGGTCAATGGCATCACTGTCCTTTCATTTCCACCACACTGCTCACACAGGCTGCAGCCACTTGATGTTAGTGTCTATGGACCTCTGAAAAAATTAGTCAATAGAGCATGTGACTCATGGATGACCACACACCCTGGATCTACTATGACCATCTATGACATTCCAAACGTAGTGTCCACCGCTTTCCCACTTGCTGTGACGCCACATAATATTTTGGCTGGGTTTAGGGCTGCTGGAATTTCACCCTTCAACAGAGACATATTCCAGGATTCTGATTTTTTGGGTGCTTACGTGACTGACAGACCAGAGGAAGATCAACAAGAAACGCAAGTGTTTCAGGCCAGCGAAATCAATGTTCAGCCTGCGACAAATTGCCTGGACGGCAATGACACACCAAGACCCTCTACTTCTGGACTCTGTGGGAAGAAAGCCCCAACTCCTGAAGAACTGAGACCATTGCCTAAAGCTGGTCCCAGGAAGGGAAGTGGAATGAACAGGAGGAAACGCTCTTCTGCCATTCTGACTGACACTCCAGTGAAAAAGGCACTAGAAAAGATATCAAAAGAAAAATGCACAAGACAAAAAGAACCTTATTTCCAGAAGCAAAGAAGAAGCAATCAAAGAAATCAAAACGTGTTCATGGTGACGAGGAAAGTTCAGATGAAGAGGACAGTCTCTGTTTGGTATGCATGGAACCTTTTTCCAAAAGCAAACCACAAGAAGTGTGGATACAGTGTATAATGTGCAAGTTGTGGGCCCACGAAGGCTGCACTGATAAAGATTTGTTTTATACATGCCCCAACTGTGACTCAGACGATGATTTAGATTAAGTTCACCTTAAGTGTTAAGTATTCTGTGCAATTATTACCTTGAAGTGCAGTTATATTCAATAGGATGTATGACACCTAGTCAGTTTTTTATTTTATTTTATAAAAGGTTACTTTCTTTACTAAGAAAAGATTTCTAAGTTTCTATGGAACTGAATATTCTTGAAATGAAACATTATGAATACGGTATATACTCTGTATCTAAATTTACTGTTACATATTTCTAATTTGCTAGAAATATTTGCTGTGCCAACTTACCCCATAGTGTGTGCCAACTTACCCCGTACATGGGGCATGTTGGCACAGGCAAAATGTTTTTTTCGAAAGAATGCTGTGCTTTTGTTTCGAAAGAAAATTATTTTTTTATTAAATGAAAAGTAAGAGGAAGATTTATATTTTTCACTGGAAATAAAAAATTACCAAAATACTTTGTTGTTTTTCTTCCATCACCAAAAATGTAAAAAGTGTGCCAACTAGCCCCGGTCTCCCCAGGGAGACCGGGGCAAGTTGGCAACAGGGGTAAGTTGGCACACTTGAAATAATTCAAATATTTACCGTTAGATCGGTTTGTAATTCATACCATAGGATCATCACTTGCTTCCGCAGTCACCAACAAGCTACCAAACCAAGAGGTTGCAGGGCTTGACTGGAGTGAGGAAAAAATTGATTTTGATGCTGGTAAGTAAATTTTCATTCGCTTATATTGTTTGCTCTAACATGCATGTGGTTATAGATGAGAAATATCCAATTTAGTCATAATTTAACTTAGTGTTTAATGATTGTTTACCCATATAACAGTCCATATTAGGCTTCTTAATATATACTAAAACTGTTTATTTATGATCATTGGTATGGATGGGGCAAGTTGGCTCAACAAAACGGGGCAAATTGGCACAGTGCCAACTTGCCCCACTTTACTATTTATATAATTTCCGTTTTCAGATTATATTTGGGTTAGGCTACATTATGTTTCTGATTAATTAATGTTGATATATTTACTTTCATGTACAATACTTTTGACTTTTCAGAAATGGTTCGAAGCTACAAACGGAAAACTGAGAGGGCCTCTATCCCTGCCGACGTTATATTGGGGGCTGCTAAACGTGTTAAGTGTGAACACAAGCCAATCAGAGGAGTTGCAAAGGATTTCGCCATACCATTTCGAACACTAGCACGTTATTGCAAGAAGATAACTCATGAGCAACTGAAGGGTGAAGATAAAGCAACGCTTAGAGTAGGCTATGCTGCACACAGGAAAGTCCTCTCAGATGATCAAGAAAAGGAACTTTCTACATATCTTAAACAAGCAGCAGATATTTATTACGGATTATCTGTGAAAGAGGTAAGAAAGTTAGCCTACCAGTTTGCTGAAGGTGCAAATAAAACTTTTCCTCCATCATGGAAAGAAAACAAGATGGCTGGTTCTGACTGGTTTTCTGGATTCTTAAAAAGGAACAAGGACCTTTCCATAAGGTCTCCAGAGGCCACTAGCCTCTCAAGAGCAACAAGTTTTAACAAAACAAATGTTGCATTATTTTTGATAACCTGCAGTCTGTCCTTAATCGGCATAATTTAGGTCCTAGTGACATTTGGAACATGGATGAGACAGGGTAACAACAGTACAGAAACCCAATAAAGTTGTAGCACGCAAAGGCTTCAAACAAGTAGGTAAAATGACTTCAGGTGAAAGAGGAACTCTTGTAACAATTGCTGTTGCAGTCTCAGCAACTGGCAATGTAGTTCCGCCTTTTTTTATCTTCCCTAGAGTGCATTTCCGTGACCATTTCATTAACAGTGCTCCTCCTGGTAGTTCAGGAGCTGCCAATCCATCAGGATGGATGAAGGAGTCACATTTTTTGGAGTTTTTACAACATTTTGTAAAGCACACTAAATGTTCTAAGGAAAAGCCAGTTCTTTTGTTATTAGACAATCACGGCTCGCATTTGTCCATACAGGGCCTTGATTTTGTAAGGTCAATGGCATCACTGTCCTTTCATTTCCACCACACTGCTCACACAGGCTGCAGCCACTTGATGTTAGTGTCTATGGACCTCTGAAAAAATTAGTCAATAGAGCATGTGACTCATGGATGACCACACACCCTGGATCTACTATGACCATCTATGACATTCCAAACGTAGTGTCCACCGCTTTCCCACTTGCTGTGACGCCACATAATATTTTGGCTGGGTTTAGGGCTGCTGGAATTTCACCCTTCAACAGAGACATATTCCAGGATTCTGATTTTTTGGGTGCTTACGTGACTGACAGACCAGAGGAAGATCAACAAGAAACGCAAGTGTTTCAGGCCAGCGAAATCAATGTTCAGCCTGCGACAAATTGCCTGGACGGCAATGACACACCAAGACCCTCTACTTCTGGACTCTGTGGGAAGAAAGCCCCAACTCCTGAAGAACTGAGACCATTGCCTAAAGCTGGTCCCAGGAAGGGAAGTGGAATGAACAGGAGGAAACGCTCTTCTGCCATTCTGACTGACACTCCAGTGAAAAAGGCACTAGAAAAGATATCAAAAGAAAAATGCACAAGACAAAAAGAACCTTATTTCCAGAAGCAAAGAAGAAGCAATCAAAGAAATCAAAACGTGTTCATGGTGACGAGGAAAGTTCAGATGAAGAGGACAGTCTCTGTTTGGTATGCATGGAACCTTTTTCCAAAAGCAAACCACAAGAAGTGTGGATACAGTGTATAATGTGCAAGTTGTGGGCCCACGAAGGCTGCACTGATAAAGATTTGTTTTATACATGCCCCAACTGTGACTCAGACGATGATTTAGATTAAGTTCACCTTAAGTGTTAAGTATTCTGTGCAATTATTACCTTGAAGTGCAGTTATATTCAATAGGATGTATGACACCTAGTCAGTTTTTTATTTTATTTTATAAAAGGTTACTTTCTTTACTAAGAAAAGATTTCTAAGTTTCTATGGAACTGAATATTCTTGAAATGAAACATTATGAATACGGTATATACTCTGTATCTAAATTTACTGTTACATATTTCTAATTTGCTAGAAATATTTGCTGTGCCAACTTACCCCATAGTGTGTGCCAACTTACCCCGTACATGGGGCATGTTGGCACAGGCAAAATGTTTTTTTCGAAAGAATGCTGTGCTTTTGTTTCGAAAGAAAATTATTTTTTTATTAAATGAAAAGTAAGAGGAAGATTTATATTTTTCACTGGAAATAAAAAATTACCAAAATACTTTGTTGTTTTTCTTCCATCACCAAAAATGTAAAAAGTGTGCCAACTAGCCCCGGTCTCCCCTACCTGCTGACAAGGAAAACAGTGATAACTGGAGTTGTCAGAGCTGGCAGAGGCCCACTGGAAGAATTGTTGGATCAACCACCGAGTAAGCAGCAGTCATGCTTTGCCAGAAAAGGAAATACGCTGCTAGTGAAATACCTAGATCTGACCACAAAATACGAGGCAAACATGGTTGGTTGAGAAGTGTAAGAAAGAAATACTTTGGGGACAAAGTGGAATTTTACAACAAACCACTTCATACTGACAAGTACAACAAGATGGGCAGCGTTGATTATGCAGATCGGATACTGGAGCCGTACGAGACCAACAGGAAGAGCCTTGCATGGTTTCTGAAGCTGGGGATCCACTTTATGTTCTGCTTTTTGTTGAACACTTTCATTACCTGCAAGGCTGTTGCTGACTACAAAAAGGATTTCATGAACTTCATTCTACAGACAGCAAAACATCAAAGGCCTTTCTGAAGTCCACAAAAGCAATAGCTAGAGAAGTGTTGCGTTTGTCCAGGTGGCTGTGGACGAATTCCAGGAAGCTGACAAGGTAGTGAGATGTGGAGGTGGATTTAATATTGCCAAATTGTTGTGTGTCAATAGAGTTACAAATTTTATTATAGGCCCAGTCGAACACAAAATCTTCACAGATAAGGCTGGGTATAGGGGTGATGGCGACTGGTCTTAGATCATTCAGTGACTAAGGATTAGAAATTTTGGGGAGGGGGGTGACGTAAGATGTCTTCCAGTCATCGGGGCAGGAATGTTGAGAAAGGGAGGCGTTGATGATGGAGCAAAGGGGTGTGGCAAGTTCTGGGGCAAATTCTCTGTAAATTTTGATGGGGAGGTCAGTGGGAGTGGTGGATCTGTTTAGTTTTAAATTTAAGAAGCTTCCTGTAAACATCAACCTCCTGGACAGGGGATGGAGGGGAGGAGGCAGGGAGGTAGGCTGGGAGAGTAGTAGAGATCGCAGCGAAGTGACCGTTAATCTCTTCGGCCGCGTTGTCAGGTGAAAGGTGTGAAACGCAGGGAAGAGAAGAGGCTTGTTTTTGTAAACCACACAAGACTTAATCTTGTCGTACCACTGTCTGTTGTTAGTAAGCTTGAGATGCGTGTGTTAGGGATGTGTGTGCGTGTGTGTAGGGGTGGGGTAGCGTTTGCCTAGCAGCACTACTTACTTATGTTGCGACATTCTTCTTTCAAAAGAAACTTTATAATATACCTATGAAACAGAAAATGCACATTTCAGAAATATGTGGCAATGATTCAGGAATCTAACGGTGTATACAGACTGACTGAGCAATTCCTCTTGGCGCAACAATAAGTTATATAGGAGACTATAAAGATTACATTTTACAGTTGGCACACGCGGGCTGACACCAAATAGAAGCCAGTGAGAAGTTTGAATTGTCCGGCTTAAAGAGATTAGTTAATTGCACTGATACAGGTCAAGCCCCTCATAAGCCAACATACTGTGGGATTGTGAGCTGAGCTGAGCTGAGCTGAGCTGAGCGAGAGAGAGAGAGAGAGAGAGAGAGAGAGAGAGAGAGAGAGAGAGAGCGCGCAGAAGGGCAGGGGTGGTCAGTGCTGTGTGGTGAGGATTAAGGGTCACTTCTGATTACCTCCATCTTTTTTAGCGACTTAATAAACACTAAAAACTACTTCACTGTTGTCTCTTTCTGGGGTGCCTGAGTGTCTTGCCAGTGTGGAGGGGTGAGGGTGGGGGACTGAGTAAGTGTCCTGGGGCCTGGAGGAGTGTCTTGTGAAGTTGGCATGCCCCTGGACATCACCTGGAACAATGGAGCACGAGTGTGTGGTGTGGATGGCTGGTGGTTACAAAGATGCTGTTACATTTTTAGTATTATTCTCTTGATAAAGATCTAAAAGGAAGTTCTAAGTAAAATCACAAAGTGGTAGTGTTATGAAGACATGGAACTTGTACTGTTGGTAGGATAATTAATGAAGCAGTAAAATTGATACTAAGTTACTAATCATCACTAGAGCATAAAAATTATGAAGCTTATAAATTCATGTTACTTGTAAAGGTTTACTTAAATTTCTATAATAATTTTCCTATCTAAACAGCTTTATGATAAAAAGGTTAAAATAATTACGTCATCAAAACTTAACTGACCTCTGTTGATAAAGCCAATATACTTTACAAAGTCCTGAAGATATAACATGAATGGTAGGTAGTACTGATAAACAACAAAGAAGAAACAAGAACCCATGTGCTCCATATAAAGGCACACTCACTGCGGGGAAAAACCTGATTTAGTGACTTACCTCATCAAACCACTACCTCCCCAAACCACCCAGTGTTGTGTGTTGAAGCCAGACTCCACTCCACAGCTGCTCACCTGTGTGGAAGTGACGGACACACAGTACACTAGGCAAACAGCCCTTGATGGCCCTGGAGGTGGAGCAGCAACCAACTGCAAAGTACAATACTGGATAAACGTCTATGGTGAGATGTGTAGCATTATGACCACTCTTCACACTCCCTTCATTATCACCGTCTACACTGCACATGCCTCACACCAAGTAACTACATAGTGTTAATGAATACAATCCCTTCATTGACCATTTCTTTCAAACACTTCTTCCATTAACAATACAAATATCCTCTATGGTGACCTCACAATAAAGCACCTTGTGTCACAGCCTCTGCTAACTCCTCATTAGCTACCAATCAATTCAATCAAACCTCATCCAATCAGACTTTGTGGTAATTCAACTTTTCTTCCACCACACTCCACTTCCCTCTCAGTGACCACCTCCGTCTTGATCAATACTCCTAACAATGTGGCAGAGACAATCTCTCACAGACTATACAACAAAGCAAATCAGTCAAAATTCCCACCCGGACGAATTCGTCCGGTAATTTATAACAGGACTCTATGGGCAATACACTGCATATATGATCTTGTTTCCCAAGCCGACGAATTCGTCTGGTATTTGTGCATCCCGCCACACGTGACTCCGCCCACTTTCTATTGTTTACAGCTCAGTATGCGCCTGACAATTGAGGGAGGTGGACGTGCCTGATTTTGCTGCAGGCAATATATGATCTTGTTTCCCAAGCCGACGAATTCGTCTGGTATTACCACCGTTTGATCTTTCACATGATTGACATGGTGATTGTCAACAGCTGGCTTCTCTATAGAAGGGATGCTCTCCACCTCAAGCTACCAAAGTCAGAGGTAATTCCTCTGGCATTTTTCAAAATAAAAGTAGCATTTTCCCTGATAAAGGGAGGCAAAGAATTAAATCGCAAAAGAGGAAGACCATCTCTTTCAGATGCTACTGATGCAGGACCCAAAGTGAAAAAAGCTGGTAGGCCTCAAGCATTGCCTGATCATCCTATCAGATATGACAGTGTTGGCCACTGGCCTGCTGTAGAGGAACAAAGAAGGATGTGTAAGAGGAAAGGATGCAGTGGAAAAACAAATATCACATGCTCTAAATGCAAAGTAAACCTTTGCCTGAATGGAAAGCAAAACTGTTTTGTACAATTTCATACTCGTTAGATAATGCCTGTATTAGGCGATAAAGGGAAATGGAACTTATTATTTTTTTTCATAATAAGAATATCCATTAATTTTTTCAGGGAATTTCTAGTTCAGTTCTAGTCAAAGAAGTGAAAATGTTATTTTTTTACAATGAATTTCTAGTTCAGTTCTAGTCAAGGAATTGAAAATGTTATTTTTTTACTATATCAGTATTTGATGCAAAATGACATCAAAACTGCTTTATATGTACATTGTAACCACTGTTTAACAAAAATAAACACTTAATCAAGTCAAAGACGACTTTACCTTGAATGTAGAAATACTTGTTTTCTTTTATTAAGAAATTACCCATTATTCACTGTGCCCATATGGACGAATTAGTCCTCTAATTCTGTATCATTTAATATATGTAATATGATGAAAAATTCAAAATGATTAGATATTATTGATGGAAACAAATGCAAAGAACAGCAACATTATTTTTTTCTCAAAAAAAGGAAAACTTGGGAAGTATAGGGTTAACTTAACATGGAATCTCTCTACCTACCCAGTAGTGTCAAATACGGATTTTAACTTTTTTTTTGACAAAATACTTGGCATTTGCTCCTACTTCCCTCTTTCCACTTACACACAGTAGTGATACTAATACTAATTGTAAAGCTTTCCTTGACAAATTACATGGCATCTTCTACTTCTGCTTCCCCAAAGTAACAAAAAAAAAAAAAAATCATAGCCAAAAGATTAGAGAACTCAGTGTCTAAACTTCAGTAAAGCACAGACACCACCCACATAAACGACTATGTAAACTGGACTCCATAACTTTTAACCAAAACAAACTGTGTAGAAATTGTAAGAATAAAGAATTTTGTAAAGCAAGTAAAAACAATACTACCCATAAAATTTTGCTTCAGACGAGACAAAAAGCTGGGAGTCATTAAAGAACCAGACAGCAAAAACAGCCAAAGCACACCACACCACACAACAATCTGCCAGTATAATGACTCTGCCTTCAACACCAAACAGGGAAGTTCCAATGCTTTCAATGCTCATCAGTTATGTCTCACAGGCTACTGCAAATCTTAACCCCTTCAATACCATGAAGCATTTCCATATTCACTCTGCTAACTAATTGGTGATTTTACACAGCTTCAGAAACTCGTGTGGATTAAAATAGTGTAGACTGTGACCATTTATCTTCTGATCTCCATAAACTTTTCCTGATGTCAATAAAGTTGTCCAGTCACACTGAAAACTCAAGGTGAAAAAGAGTCCCAGTACAGAAGGGGTTAACAAAAGGTACCTCACACTAACAGGGCCCACTTGTGCTTCCCCACCACTATGTAAAATTAGTGGTATTGCTGCAATGACAGATACAGTGATCAAAGAAAAAGAACTACAATACATATCTACTAGCAAAACCACTAACTTATTCAATGACTCAATTCAAGGAGGAGATTATCAACCCAAATCACTTCATTAAGATTGCCAGAATTTTCCCTATTCATAAATCTGGATGAAAAACCAGTATTTCTAATTATAGACCAATTTGTGTCCCATCAAAGCCTGCAATGCCAAACCTCAAAATGAAAAGCATTCTCAAACTTCTCTCATCTAAAGAAAAACAAAATGAATAATAAAAAATGGTTCCTATTATATTGTCTTCTTTGCCAATTATTATTATTATTTATGATTTGTACTATAACAGAAGAAAAAGAAAGATTAAAAGGGTGGGAGCTTAAAGGTGAGTATAGAGGAAAGGTACAAGGGACTCTCAGGGAAAGGTACAAGAATGGTACATTTCCTGAAATAGTACACCTTGGACAGATATGAAAGATATGCTGGTAGCAAAGGCAACTAAAATGTGTGGAAAAGTAATAGAAAACCAAGGTAGAGAAATGGTGGTGGAATGATGTGCAAACGACAATATAAGAAAAGTCAGCACTGCAACAAAGGAAAAAATAAGTGATATCACAAAATAAAGATAGAGACAGGCCAAGAGGAAGGCTAAGAGACCAGTAGCAATAGTGATGAGGAATGCATACAGAGATTGGCATGAGAAACTGGAAACAGTAGGAGACTAGTATATATAGAGTAATAATGGGAGGAAATAAAACGAGGAAAGAAGGTGAAATATCAATAATAAAGAATGAAAATGGAAGTATTCTTATGAAGAAGATTTGACAAGGCAAGAATATTTCTCAAACTTACTGAACACGGAAAATGAATACGTATGAGGAAGTGAGGGAAATGTTACCAGTGGAAGGACAAACACCACACAGTAGTATGAGGGAAGGAGAGGTACCAATCTGAAAGAGAGACAAACAAAGCAGGAGGGAAGTCTGAAGTAACAGTTGAATTGAGAGGCATTGGGAGACCTTGGTCATGAGTGGATCCATGCACTGCTACAAATTACCTGGAGTACCGAGGAAAGCACTCACGGAAGAGGAAGGAGGTACAGAGAAGGCAGTTAGACAAAGGCTGAAAGAAGCGTGGTATAAATGAAGAAGTTAGTGGAGTCATTCTAGATAGGAAAATGCAAAAAAAAAAAAAAAAAAAAAAATGTAAAAAGAAAAAAAAAAGATTGAGAGGACTTGAGGTTGTGAATTTGGGCGTGTTAGGGTTAATTAATGGTGCTATCTCTGACAAAAAAAAAAAAAAAAATAAAGAAAGAAAGAAAAATAAATAATAATAAAAAAGAAGGGGGGGGAATACTTGAGGTTGAAGGATGGAGTAGTGGTAGGGAGGAAGTGCCATCTTTGTCATGGTGGAAAAAAACAAGGTGGGGCTGAGGAACACTGGAAGGAGGTACGGAGAAGGGACTTAGACAAAAGATGAAGGAAGTATATGGTACAAATGAAGCTTGGTACAAATGAAGCCTGGTATAAATGAAGTTAGTGACGTCATTCTAGATACGAAAATACCATTAAAATTGAAAATGAATATACAAAAGTGCAAAAAGACCAGCACTTTTGTGTGGAGCAGAGACATGGTAAGTGAGGAAGAAGGAAAAGAAAATTGTGCAGAGAAAGGAGATGAGGATGGTGAGAGGGATAGTTGGTACTTCACTGTTGGAAAAGAAAGTGTAGATATGGGAAGAATGTATGGAGTGTGTGACATGAACGAGAAGACAAGAGAGGCAAGGCGGAGATATTTTAGACATGTGAAGAAGAGAGATGAGGAACCAGTAACGAAGGCAATGCTGATAACATTTTTTCCTTTATGTAAGAAGGGAAACTGGACAAAGGGAACAAAAATAAAACAAAAAAGAAAGGTCCACTGAATTGCCAGTTCCCTTACAGGTCCACAGACTCAATGTGGCTAGACAGAGAGCAACAAGGAAAGACGTGCTAAGTGTGACATGCATAAACTCAGACCACAAGAAGAGGACGCAAGGAATAGGAACAGATGGAAGAAGTTAACTCGAGCGGCTGACCTTAATACAGTGGGAATAAGGTCGTAGGAAGTAGTAGTAGTAGTAGTAGTAAAAAAAATATAACTATTGTCATTGTTTGGTAGTCTTCCTATTACATTGCAATATTATGTACACTGTGTAACATCCAGCACAAAAACCCTTGCTTAAAAAGGACTCTGTTCACTTATACAGAGAGAGAGAGAGAGAGAGAGAGAGAGAGAGAGAGAGAGAGAGAGAGAGAGAGAGAGAGAGAGAGAGAGAGAGAGAGAGAGAGAGAGAGAGAGAGAGAGAGAGAGAGAGAGAGAGAGAGAGAGAGAGAGAGAGAGAGAGAGAGAGAGAGAGAGAGAGAGAGAGAGAGAGAGAGAGAGAGAGAGAGAGAGAGAGAGAGAGAGAGAGAGAGAGAGAGAGAGAGAGAGAGAGAGAGAGAGAGAGAGAGAGAGAGAGAGAGAGAGAGAGAGAGAGAGAGAGAGAGAGAGAGAGAGAGAGAGAGAGAGAGAGAGAGAGAGAGAGAGAGAGAGAGAGAGAGAGAGAGAGAGAGAGAGAGAGAGAGAGAGAGAGAGAGAGAGAGAGAGAGAGAGAGAGAGAGAGAGAGAGAGAGAGAGAGAGAGAGAGAGAGAGAGAGAGAGAGAGAGAGAGAGAGAGAGAGAGAGAGAGAGAGAGAGAGAGAAAGAGGGGTAGGAGGTCTAATTAGCTAGTTTAACCCCTTCAGTACCAGGACGCGTTTCCATATTATTACTATTTCGCGATTTTGTACAGCTTCAGAAACTTGTGTGGGGGATTTAAATAGTAAAGACTGTGGCCATTAATCTCCTGTCCTCCAGTGACTCCTCCTAATGTAAATAAAATCACCTAATTATACACAAAACTCAAGGTAAAAATGCGTCCCAGTACTGAAGAGGTTAAGATCCACCAACACCTCAGACTCACACACCACCACCACCACCACCCACCTTCCTTCCTTCCTTCCTTCTCTCCTGCTCACCACTCTCCACCCTACACACCACGAGGCAACAGAAAACCGACTGCTGTGGCCTGTGTGTGTGTGCCTTCCATCATCTCACGCTGTGGGTCTTGTGGCTGTGCTGATTTGAGCCAGCCATCCAGCACACCCACCACCACCACCACCACTGTCGCCAGCTTGCCGCCACCACCTCCACCACGACTGTCTGTAAAAGGTGGAAGTTGTAATGATAACGTCACCACCATAAGAGAAATGAATAGGGGAAATAGTAGTGATGGTAGAAGAGGTGGATGAGATGTAATAGTAGTAGTAGTAGTAGTAGTAGTAGTAGTAGTAGTGACAATAATAAACTGAAGAAAAGAGGTGGGTGGAGGGGATACTAACACGTAGAGAAAAAAAAAAAAAAAAAAAAAAAGACGAAGTTGGGAATTTTGAGCTGTTGGGGTTAATTAATGGTGCTATTTCTGACACACAAAATGAATAAATAAATATGGACATTGGGGCTGGTTGTGGGGGGTGGGGAACATTGGGGCTGGTTGTGGGGAGTGGGGACATGGGGCTCGTCTATAGGGTTAATTAATGGTGCTGCCTCAAACACGGTGGTAAAAATGGGAGTTGAGGATTTGAGGGGACGAGTTAATGGTGATGTCTACGTAAATAAGAGAAGGGGGGATTGGATGAGTCGGGGGTGTAGGGGGTTAATGGTGAATAAGAGGAGGTTGGGGGTGGATGAGTGGGGTGGAAATAGAGGGTTAATGGTGAATAAAAGGAGGTTGGGGAGAAGGTGAGTGTGTGGGGGAGTAGAGGTTAATGGTGAATAAGAGGAGGGGTTGTGGAGGTGATGAGAGGGGAGGGGTTAATGGTGGTGCCTGTACGTGAGTAAGAAAAGGGTGTTGTGGGTGTGGATGAGTTTGAAGGGTGGGAAGGGGGTGTTGGGGGTGTGGGTGAGTGTGGGAGGCAGTGGTAAGGGGTTAATGGTGGTGCCTATACACGTAAATAAGATGACAGGGGTGGAGGTGATGAGTGTGTGGGGGTAGATGGTTAATGGATGGTACCCTACACGTGAACAAAATAAGGGGTGGGGGTGATGAGTGGGGGGGGAGAGAGAAGGTGGTTGGGGATGTGGATTAGTGAAGTGTGGGGGGGGGGAATGAGGATTCACAAAATAAGGTGAAAAATAACGAAAAAAAATTAATGATGCGATCTCTGACATGTAAACAACAGAGCTAATTTAAACACCA
>NC_059262.1:1025000-1035000 GCF_017591435.1 Portunus trituberculatus | reverse complement strand
AGAGAGAGAGAGAGAGAGAGAGAGAGAGAGAGAGAGAGAGAGAGAGAGAGAGAGAGAGGAATGAAAACAATTGTAGGAATGTTAAGTAAAATGTCTGAGAATATTATACATTGGAAAAGAAAGAAAGAAAATGGAAGATGAAAGAAAATGGAAAAAAAGAAAAGAAAAACGTTATTCTCTTAAAATGAATAAAATGAAGATGAAAACACAAGAAAACAATAATAAGAAGAAAAAAGAAAAGAAAACGGTATTATTTCATTTTCTTTCACAAAAATAACAAAGTAACAACAACAACAACAACAACAACAACAACAAATATCGCAAGCAAACA
The DNA here is from genome assembly GCF_017591435.1 of Portunus trituberculatus. Classification (NCBI taxonomy): domain Eukaryota; kingdom Metazoa; phylum Arthropoda; class Malacostraca; order Decapoda; family Portunidae; genus Portunus; species Portunus trituberculatus. The sequence goes on along the minus strand of NC_059262.1, from coordinate 1,034,669 downwards.
AACAAATAACACGAAAAATGTAAAAAAAAAAAAAAAAATGCACAAAACACCACCACCACCACCACCACCACCACCACTTACAACAACACCGCCCCCCCCACCCCCTCACGCAACACAACTTCCCCACCTCACCACCAGATGGCAACACTCACTCCACTGTTACCAATACTCCTCCTCGTAACTCCAAGGCCTAAAATCTTGTACCAGGGCAAGGGGAGGGGGCCTTTAGCGTCACAGGCGGGAACTACAGGGGGGGGCCGCTCCTTCTGACGCCCCCAGCAAGCCCCCCAAAGCCCCCTAGCGGAAGTTGGCGGGACTAATGACTCGATAACATTTGAGTTTCATGAAGTAGGAATATTTTGCCTCGTGTTTCTCTTTCCCTTTATTTTGTTTTCCTCTCTCTCTCTCTCTCTCTCTCTCTCTCTCTCTCTCTCTAAAGAAAAGTGAGAAAGGAAGAGGAAATGGAAGGATAAATGAGGAAGGAAGGAAGGAAGGAAGGAAGGAAGGAAGGAAGGAAGGAAGGAAGGAAGGAAGGAAGGAAGGAAGGAAGGAAGGAAGGAAGGAAGGAAGGAAGGAAGGAAAGGAAAGGAAGGAAGGAAGGAAGGAAGGAAGGAAGGAAGGAAGGAAGGAAGGAAGGAAGGAAGGAAAGGAAGGAAGTAAACAATAAAAATGATAAAAGGAGAAGAGAGAGAGAGAGAGAGAGAGAGAGAGAGAGAGAGAGAGAGAGAGAGAGAGAGTTAATGTGTGCAAACTTGAGTCAACAATGAGTGTGGGTTGGTCGCTACTTGGCTATTTGAGTTAGTAAATGAGGTGTGTGTGTGTGTGTGTGTGTGTGTGTGTGTGTGTGTGTGTGTGTGTGTGTGTGTGTGTGTGTGTGTGTGTAAGAGGAGAAACATGGCTAAGGGTGACATAAAATTTAAAAATTAAAAATTAAAGGCCCACTCAGTCGCCAGTCCTCTTACAGTGCCGAGAGAGTTAGCCAAATGAGAGGGACAAATGTCTTGAAAGCTCCCTCATACAAGAAGTCAAGTAGCAGGAAGATGGAAACACAGAAGCAGGCAGGGAGTTCCAGAGTGTGCCAGAGAAAGGGATGAAGGATTGAGAGTACTGGTTAACTCTTGCACTAGGGAGGTGGACAGAATAGTGGTGACAGACTGAGAATACTGGTTAACTCTTGCACTAGGGAGGTGGACAGAATAGTGGTGACAGACTGAGAATACTGGTTAACTCTTGCACTAGGGAGGTGGACAGAATAGTGGTGACAGACTGAGAATACTGGTTAACTCTTGCATCAGGGAGGTGGACAGAATAGTGGTGACAGACTGAGAATACTGGTTAACTCTTGCATCAGGGAGGTGGACAGAATAGTGGTGACAGACTGAGAATACTGGTTAACTCTTGCATCAGGGAGGTGGACAGAATAGTGGTGACAGACTGAGAATACTGGTTAACTCTTGCATCAGGGAGGTGGACAGAATAGTGGTGACAGACTGAGAATACTGGTTAACTCTTGCATCAGGGAGGTGGACAGAATAGTGGTGACAGACTGAGAATACTGGTTAACTCTTGCATGGACAGAATAGTGGTGACAGACTGAGAATACTGGTTAACTCTTGCAGGGAGGTGGACAGAATAGTGGTGACAGACTGAGAATACTGGTTAACTCTTGCATCAGGGAGGTGGACAGAATAGTGGTGACAGACTGAGAATACTGGTTAACTCTTGCATCAGGGAGGTGGACAGAATAGTGGTGACAGACTGAGAATACTGGTTAACTCTTGCATCAGGGAGGTGGACAGAATAGTGGTGACAGACTGAGAATACTGGTTAACTCTTGCATCAGGGAGGTGGACAGAATAGTGGTGACAGACTGAGAATACTGGTTAACTCTTGCATCAGGGAGGTGGACAGAATAGTGGTGACAGACTGAGAATACTGGTTAACTCTTGCATCAGGGAGGTGGACAGAATAGTGGTGACAGACTGAGAATACTGGTTAACTCTTGCATCAGGGAGGTGGACAGAATAGTGGTGACAGACTGAGAATACTGGTTAACTCTTGCATCAGGGAGGTGGACAGAATAGTGGTGACAGACTGAGAATACTGGTTAACTCTTGCATCAGGGAGGTGGACAGAATAGTGGTGACAGACTGAGAATACTGGTTAACTCTTGCATCAGGGAGGTGGACAGAATAGTGGTGACAGACTGAGAATACTGGTTAACTCTTGCATCAGGGAGGTGGACAGAATAGTGGTGACAGACTGAGAATACTGGTTAACTCTTGCATCAGGGAGGTGGACAGAATAGTGGTGACAGACTGAGAATACTGGTTAACTCTTGCATCAGGGAGGTGGACAGAATAGTGGTGACAGACTGAGAATACTGGTTAACTCTTGCATCAGGGAGGTGGACAGAATAGTGGTGACAGACTGAGAATACTGGTTAACTCTTGCATCAGGGAGGTGGACAGAATAGTGGTGACAGACTGAGAATACTGGTTAACTCTTGCATCAGGGAGGTGGACAGAATAGTGGTGACAGACTGAGAATACTGGTTAACTCTTGCATCAGGGAGGTGGACAGAATAGTGGTGACAGACTGAGAATACTGGTTAACTCTTGCATCAGGGAGGTGGACAGAATAGTGGTGACAGACTGAGAATACTGGTTAACTCTTGCATCAGGGAGGTGGACAGAATAGTGGTGACAGACTGAGAAGACTACTGGTTAACTCTTGCATCAGGGAGGTGGACAGAATAGTGGTGACAGACTGAGAATACTGGTTAACTCTTGCATCAGGGAGGTGGACAGAATAGTGGTGACAGACTGAGAATACTGGTTAACTCTTGCACTAGGGAGGTGGACAGAATAGTGGTGACAGACTGAGAATACTGGTTAACTCTTGCACTAGGGAGGTGGACAGAATAGTGGTGACAGACTGAGAGTACTGGTTAACTCTTGCACTAGGGAGGTGGACAGAATAGTGGTGAGAGGAAGAAGAAAGCCTTGTGTAGCGAGGGTGGGGGAGGAGAGGGGAGGGGAGGCATGCAGTCAGCAAGATCAGTAGAGCAGTCAGCATGAAAATAGCGATAAAAGATAGCAAGAGATGCAACATTCCGGCGGTGAGAAAGAGGCTGAAGACAGTCAGTCAGAGGAGGGGAGTTGATGAGACGAAAAGCTTTTGATTCCACCCTATCTAATAAAACTGTGTGACTGGAACCCCCCCCAAACATGCGAAGAGTACTCCATACAGGGACGGATCAGGCCCTTGTACTGTGTGTGTGTGTGTGTGTGTGTGTGTGTGTGTGTGTGTGCCTATCTATCCATCTATCAACTTATCTATAGCAAAACTCTCTACTTATCTTCCCTCCTCCTCCTCCTCCTCCTCCTCCTCCTCCACCAACAGTCCTCTCCAAAACTTCTCTCCCTATTCCGTTTTTTCTCTCTCACTTCTCGCTCTCCTATTTTTTTCCTCCCGCCTTCCCTTCCTCCCTCAAATGCCTCCTTCTCTCTCTCTCTCTCTCTCTCTCTCTCTCTCTCTCTCTCTCTCTCTAACAAGCATCTTATAACAACACGTCCTTAAGACCCATTATCCATTCTAATTAAGTGGTTGATTAGCCCTTCCTGTAGTTAGTGTATTGTATAGGATGAGAGAGAGAGAGAGAGAGAGAGAGAGAGAGAGAGAGAGAGAGAGAGAGAGAGAGAGAGAGAGAGAGAGAGAGAGAGAGAGAGAGAGAGAGAGAGAGACTTAGTTTGTTTACATTTGTGGTGGTAGTGGTGGAAGAAGAAGAAGAAGAAGAAGAAGAAGAAGAAGAAGAAGAAGAAGAAGAAGAAGAAGAAGAAGAAGAAGAAGAGGGAGAAAACACGCCCAAGAACAAGAAGAGGAAGAAGAACAAGAAAAACAAACAAATTATTCTAACAAATAATATTCTCCCACACACACACACACACACACATACACACAACTCCACAAATCTCCACTTTCCTCCACATCCACAGCCTCCACACTCACGCCACCTGACCCCAGACACCTTACCTTGCCACACGAGGTCAAGAAGAGCCGGAGGTTAAACTGTGGAGGTCAGGAGAGGTCAAAATAGGAACACAGGTTGGGTCACTGGCTTTCTTCAATGCGCTGTCTTGGGAACCCTTCTGTTGATAATCCGTTTTCTGTTGAGGTTTGTTTTCCTTTATTTGTCATCTGTGAGGGGAAACTAAGGGGAAAATGGCGATGATTGGTAGGGGAGAAGGGGAAATAAAGGCGTAGATGATGGAAAAAATGGGTAAGAAGGAAGAGGGATGATAGATAATGAAGACAAAAGCGTTTTTAACATATTACGGAGAAGAAAATGGATGTGAAAAGGACGGTAACTTAAGATTAATGAGGAAGACAAAAGTGATTTCATTATATAGAGGTAGAAATGGAGAAGAAAGGAATTAATGGCGACAAGAAGAGAAGAAAAAGAGAAATAAACAAAGAAGGTAGGAATTAGAGAGAAAAAAAGAGAAAGAAAGAGACAAAGGAGGAAGGAAATTAGAAAAAGAAAGAAAAAAAAAAAAACTGAAATAAAAAATGCGTTAAAAGTTGAAGAGAGAGAGAGAGAGAGAGAGAGAGAGAGAGAGAGAGAGAGAGAGAGAGACTATAAACAAAAACTACAATAATAATAAACAAAAGAAGAAAAAAGAAGAAAAAGAAGAAATGAATGAAGAAAAGAAAATAAAGAAAATAAGAAATGAAGAGGAAAAGAAAAATAAAAAAAAAGAAAAGAGAGAGAGAGAGAGAGAGAGAGAGAGAGAGAGAGAGAGAGAGAGAGAGAGAGCGGGCAGTGGCAGTATTAATCTTAATTAGGCACAGTCAAGAAGGTTTAATGACTCACTAAATGTTTGGAATGCCTCCTGAAGATTCTGTTCCTCCTAACTCTTTCTTTATTATTACTTGCTCTCTCTCTCTCTCTCTCTCTCTCTCTCTCTCTCTTCTCTTTTTTCTTTATTTCTCTGCTTCGTGTCTTTTTCTTCTTCATTTCTTATTTTTTTTTATTTTCCTTTCTTTGCTTCTTTCGTTTCTTCTTTTCCTCCTCCTCTTTCTTCTTCTTCTTCTTCTTCTTCTTCTTCTTCTTCTTCTTCTTCTGCTTATCATTATTGTAATTTCTTTGTCTACAACCTACGATCTCTCTCTCTCTCTCTCTCTCTCTCTCTCTCTCTCTCTCTCAATTAATCCTTTTCCTCTCTTTAAATCCCTTCTTTTCTTCACATAATCTCCTTTACGTTGTCCTAAATCTCTTTACCTGCCCTTAATCCCCTTCCTTTCCCTCTGATTCCCTTTTCTTTTCCCTGATCCCTTTCTTTTCACTCCTAATCCCATTTCTTTCTCTGTAATCTCTTTCTTTTCACTGTAATTCCCCTCTTTTCACCCCAAATACCTTTTCTTTTCCATAATTCCCCTTCTTTTCATCCCAATCCTCTTCCTTTCTCCTTAATACTCTTCTTTAAATTTCTAATCCCCTTTCTTTCACTCTATTCCCTCTCCTTTTTTTTTTTTTTATCTCTAATTCCCTTCCTTTCTCCCAATCCCTCTTCATTTCATCTCTTATCCTCTTTCTTTCTCCCAATCCCCTTATTTTCATTTTTATTTCCTTTTTATTACCTCTAATCCCCTTCCTTCCCACATAATTCCCTTTCTTTTCCCATAATCCTCTCTTTTCTTCCTGATCCTCCTTTTTTCGCGACTAATTTCCTTGAATCCCTCCCATAATCCCATCTTTTCATCTTTAATCCCCTTATTTTCATCTTTAATCCCTTTGTTTTCACCTATAATCCCTTTCTTCTCACATAAATCCCTTTCTTTTTCCCGTAATCCCAACTTTTCATTCCTAATTCCCTTATTTTATCTTTAATCCTTTCTTTTCACCTCTAATCCCCTTCATTCCCCTTCTTTTCCCATAATCCTCTCTTTTCCTCCCTGATCCTCCTCTTTTCACGCTTAATTCCCCTTGTTCCCCTCTTCCCCGCGGCAGGAGGAGGTTTCATTCCCACGCGGGGAGTTTACGATCTCATCTCCATACGGGGCGAACTTAAGTGATCTTCATTTGTTTCTTCTCGAGGTAACAAGGGAAGGCTTTAAGGGGGATCTGATTCTTTCCCTCCCCTGATCAACACTTCACGCTCTCTCTCTCTCTCTCTCTCTCTCTTGCTTTCTTCTTCTTTTTCCTCTCCTCTTTTTTCTTATTATTATTTCCTTGCTTCTCTTTCCCTATTTTCTTTTTCCCTTCTCTTCTTCTCCCATTTTCTCTTCCCAATTTTTTTTTCTTCTTCGCACCGAGAGAGAGAGAGAGAGAGAGAGAGAGAGAACAACAACAACAACAACAACAACAACAATAGTGACAATAACAACGCCATCAATTAATTTTAATCTTATTTTATTTGATTTCTCTTTGTCAATCATTTATAATTTTTTCCTGTTTGGGTCTGTCTGTCCATCTGTCTGTCTGTCTGTCTGTCTGTTCACTCTCAGCTATGTATAATGTATGCTAACTAAGAGACGGGACGATATGATTACAAAAAAACGATATGTATGTATGTATATGTATTAGAGGCATGCAGTCCTATGTATACTTAACTTTGTGTATATTAACAAGTATACATAGCGTGTGTACTGTATATGTATGCATGTAAGGGCAAATATACACGTCTTATCAATGTATGTATGTATGTATGAATGTGACCTCAGTATACATGCAAATTAATACATGTGTGTCTTTATTTCATTGTTGTTGTTGCTTTTTTTATACATTTTTGCATACATGTATACGAATATATCACTAAACAATATTGTATACTGTAGGGGGGGCGGAGGGGCTGGGGTGAGGGGGAGCTGGGGTGAAGTGTGTTACGGGGAGCAGTTTTTATAGGGGGTGTGTGGAAGGGTGACAGAATTGGGGTGTTTTGAAAGAGGGGCTGTATTTTTGTTGGGGTGATGGGGTAGTGTGTGTGTCTTAAAGGGGGGCGGAGAGGGGTGATCTGAGGGTAAAGGGGTGAGCATTGGGTTTATCCAGGGGTGAGGGAGAGGAGGGGTAAAGTGGAGGGGTGTGGGGGTGACTGTACTGGGGTGAGTGTAGTGGGGGGATATACGAGTCTTACACTAGTGGGGTGATTAGTGGGGAGAAGGGGAGGGAAGGGGGTGGGGAGGGGTGACAATACATTATATACGGGGTTATGGGGAGTATATAGACACACACACACACACACACACACACACACACACACACACACACACACACACACACACACACTATATACAATAATGACAACAACAACAGCCATAATAATAATAATAATAATAATAATAATAATAATAATAATAATAATAACACTATCAGCATCTCCTTCAGGCAACACACTGCGCTACCACCACCACCACCATCACCACCACCAGGGACAGGCGGGGTTGCCAGAGGGGGGCGGCGGAGTCCTCCCGTGCCCACCAAGGATTCCTGGTGGGGCGCGGACCCCCCTCCTGCCCCCCTGGATAAAACCTACTGGAGTCCTTCTTCTTAGCTCCCTCGAGGTTCTGTCTGGTGTTGGGGGTGCCGTGGCCCTCCCCGCCCCTCCTGGTGCCTGTTGGTGGGGTCGTGGGGTCGAGGGAGGTGCCCATTCCGCCCCTCCCCCCCATATCCGACCTCATTTATGTGCCCCCGTCTATCTGTCTGGGATCCCCGCCCCCCAATCGCCTCCTCCTTCTCCTCCTCCTCGTAGTCTTCTTCCAGAGGGGGTTGGGTTGGCACGTCGATCTCTGTGGAGGAGGAGGAGGAGGAGGAGGAGGAGGAGTGAAAATGGAAGAGGGTGAAGAGAAAGATGGGAGGGTGAAGGTAGGAAGAGAGAGAATAAAAGAGAAAATGGGGAGGAAGAATAGGGGAAGAGAAGGAAAGAGTAAAGAAGAGAAGGGAAGGGATGGATGAGAAAATAAAGATAGATAGATAGTTAGAGAGAGAGAGAGAGAGAGAGAGAGAGAGAGAGAGAGAGAGAATATCAGTAAATCAGAGAAGAAAAGGAAGAAGAAAAAAAAAGATATATTTTCAATCAGTGTTTCAAAATACACACTCCCAGCCACTCACTCACTCACTCACTCACTCCCTCTCTCCCTCACTCACTCACTCACTCACTCACTCTCAAATCCTCCCTCTCTCACTCCCACTCTCTCCCTCACTGACTCACTCACTCACTCACTCGCTCGCTCATTCATTCACTCACTCCCCCCACTCAAATCCTCCCTCTCTCTCTCTCTCTCTCTCTCTCTCTCTCTCTCTCTCCCTCCCTCCATCCTACACTCCTTCACTGCTTCCCTCACTTACCGTACACCTCAATCCTGCCCTGCGTTTCTCCCAGTGAGTTTTTGGCAGTGCAGAGGTAGACCCCGGCGTGGCTGGCCTTGAAGGACGAGATATTGAGAGTCATCGTGGTCATGTAGTAGTTTGTGTACTTTTCAAACACTTTGTACTCGCTGTTACTAATCACAATCTCCCCTGGTGCGGTAAGGTTGGGGAGGGAGAGAGAGGGAGAGAGAGGAGAGAGGGAGAGGAGGGAGGAAGGGAGGGAGAGGGGGAGGAAGGGAGAGGGTGGAAGGGAGAGGGTGGGAGAGAGAGAGAGAGAGAGAGAGAGAGAGAGAGAGAGAGAGAGAGAGAGAGAGAGAATCATCAATACGTTAGAAAAATGAAAGAAAAATAAAAACAATCCTATTTTTAAACAATGTTCCAAAATACACACTCCAACTCACACCTCCTCCCTTCCTCACCCACCTACTCTAGTTTGGCCAGGTAAATATGAGGTTAATTGAAGGTAAGGGAAGTTTCGCCAGGTAAGTACAAGGTTGATGAGACTATAAGGTTAAGTTCCACCAGGTAAGTACAAGATTGATTAGATAGGAAGCAAATTTCGACAGGTAGATAAAAGGTTAATTAAATATAAGCTAAGTTTCGCCAGGTATAAAAGAGGACAGGTGAATTCAAGTTTGATTAGATATATTCCTTAACCCCTTCAGTACCAGGACGCGTTTCCATATGCATTCTGGTGACTATTTGGTGATTTTGTACAGCTTCAGAAACTTATGTGGGGATTGAAATAGTGAAGACTGTGGCCATTAATCTTCTGACCTCCATAGACCCTTCCCAATGTCAATAAAATGGTCTTATGGTACACAAATCTCAAGGTAAAAACGTGTCCCAGTACTGAAAGGGTTAAAATAGTGGAGACTGTGGCCATTAATCTTCTGACCTCCATAGACCCTTCCTAATGTCAATAAAATGGTCTAATGGTACACAAATATCAAGGTAAAAATGTGTCCCAGTACTGAAAGGGTTAAAATAGTGGAGACTGTGGCCATTAATCTTCTGACCTCCATAGACCCTTCCTAATGTCAATAAAATGGTCTAATGGTACACAAATATCAAGGTAAAACGTGTCCCAGTACTGAAGGGGATAAATTTCTACAGGTAACAAGGTACAGGTAAGGACATTAATTAGATACAAGTCCAGGTAACAAGAGTACAGGTTAATTAGAAGATAAGAAGCCGAGATGACAATACAGGTGAAAACTAGTTAATTACACGGAAAGATTGACCCAGATAAATAAAACGTTAATCACACACACGGGAACATCAAACCAGGTCAATATAAA
>NC_059262.1:1017500-1022500 GCF_017591435.1 Portunus trituberculatus | reverse complement strand
TCACTCACACTCTCACTCTCACTCACTCAAACTCTCACACTCACTCTCACTCACACTCACTCTCACTCTCTCACTCTCACTCACACTCTCACACTCTCACTCTGACTCACGCTTGACTTTTGGCTTGGCTACATCGTTGGTGCGGAGTGAGAGCGGCTTTTTGTCCTCCCGCACCCACGTGATCTTGGGCACCGGGTATCCTTTGGCGTGGCAGGAGAGAATCGCGTTGGAGCCCTCAGGAACCATCACGTCGGAGGAGGAGGTCGCGTCATCAATTTCTGGGGGCACCGTGACTTCCAGGTGGCCGATCTGACGGAGGCGATGAAGGAAGGAAGGCGATGAAGGACGTGAAGGAGGTTGCTAAAATGATGTTGAGGTCCTGAAGGAGGCGGTGAAGGAGGGGTGTGTGAAGGAGGTTGCTGAAGTGATGTTGAGGTCCTGAAGGAGGCGATGAAGGAGGCGGTGAAGGAGGGGTGTGTGAAGGAGGTTGTGGAAATGATGTTCGAGGTCCTGAAGGAGGCGATGAAGGAGGCGGTGAAGAAGGGGTGTGTGAAGGAGGTTGTGGAAGTGATGTTAGGGGTCCTGAAGGAGGCGGTGAAGGAGGGGTGTGTGAAGGAGGTTGTGGAAATGATGTTCGAGGTCCTGAAGGAGGCGATGAAGGAGGCGGTGAAGAAGGGGTGTGTGAAGGAGGTTGTGGAAGTGATGTTGGGGGTCCTGAAGGAGGCGATGAAGGAGGGATTTATCTGTGATGTGTGAAGGATGGGAGTGGTGAAGGAAGGGCATGGTTTAAGTGACATTTGGGTCCTGAAGGAGGCGGTGAAGGAGTAAATAGTGAAGGATAGGAGTCATTCAAGTCATAGTAGAATTCCTGAAGGAGGGATAGTGAAGAAAGGGCGTTGTTTAAGTGACGTTGGGGTCCTGAAGGAGGCGGTGAAGGAGTGAATAGTGAAGGAAAAGGGTTTATTTAAAGGTAGAAATCCTGAAGGAGTGGGAGTGAAGGACGAGTCTGGAGTACCTATAATACATGAAGGAGGCGGTGAAGGAGGTGGTGAGTGAAGGAAGGACATGGTTTAAGTGAGGTTGGGATCCTGAAGGAGGCGGTGAAGGAGGGAATAGTGAAGGAAAGGTGTGAAGTTGCTTATAATACCTGAAGGAGAGAGAGAGAGAGAGAGAGAGAGAGAGAGAGAGAGAGAGAGAGAGAGAGAGAGAGAGAGAGTAATACCCCTCCCTCTTACAACTACTAAACCTTCCCTCCTCCTCCTCCTCCTCCTCCTCTTCCTCCTCCTCCTCCTCCTCCTCCTCCTCTCCCTCATCCAATCTTCCCTCCGTCGCCTCTCGTTTTTGAATCTGTCACGAACATTGAGGGTCACCGGCCGACCAGATGTGACGGGGAGGAGGAGGAGGAGGAGGAGGAGGAGGAGGAGGAGGAGGAGATGGTGGTCGGTATGAAAATGAGAAAAGTAGAGAGAGAGAGAGAGAGAGAGAGAGAGAGAGAGAGAGAGAGAGAGAGAGAGAGAGAGAATAGGGAAATAAACAAGTCAGAGGAAGAAGAAGAAGAAGAAGAAGAAGAAGAAGAAGAAGAAGAAGAAGAAGAAGAAGAAGAAGAAGAAGAAGAAGAAGAAGAAGAAAAGATAATAGCAATAATAACAATAAGAAAAAGACAGCAAGAAATAAAACAAAAGCAAGAGTCACAAGAGGAAGAAGAAAAAGATGAAGAGGAGGAGGAGGAGGAGGAGGGGGCGTGTCTCCCTCCTCCCCCCCTTCTCCAGCTTCCCAAACAAGACCATAACTCGGTGGTCTGTCAGGGTTCGAGCCCCGCTGGTCTGATTTTAGGCTTTATGATCCTGGGAGAGGGGAGAGAGAGTGAGAGGAGAGAGGGAGAGAGAGTGAGAGGGGAGATGGGAGGGAGAAGAGAGCAGCAGTACCCCCCACTTCACTGCCTTGTTAGCACTGAGGGGCCGCCCATGTGTCTAGCTAATTTATGAGGTGCGGCTGATGACGTCACAAGAAGCGGCGATGCTGATTGGATAAGAGGCTCCTGCTCGGGTACTTCAGCCAATCAGCGGCTTACATGGTCCCTACGAGCCTCTAATCCCCTCGTGAGGTTACGGGAGGTCAGGTTATAGTGAGGGGAGTCAAAATAAGGTTTAAATAAGGGAATATATACACTAGTCAGTCTTGAAGGGAAAAAAAAGTATTAGTGTTTTATTTAAATTTGTGGGAGTTTTTGTGATTTCGTTGACTTCATTCTCGTTAAAATCTCGACTTTATTTATTTAGAGACTGGAAGGGAGGTGGAGATAGAAAGACACATAAAACGCACTAAATTAACACCAGAAATAAGCTAAACTACTCAAACACACCTAAAACACCAACAAAACTTACATTCTAACACCGAAACACCTCAAAAACATTCTCGCACTCCATAAAACACCCCAAAAACAAAGATTCTCACCCCAAACTATCCTCAAGACACTTTTCACCCCCAAAAATATCCCCAGAACACCACAAAACACACTTACTCAAGCCAAAATACCACAAAAAGCAAACACATTTATCCCAAATTACCCTAAAGACATTTTCTCACACCAAACATCCTTTAAACACACTTCCTCACCCCGAAACACACCCAAAATACACTTTCTCAACTCTAAACACCCCGAAAACACACTTTGTTACACCAAAACACACCAAAACACATCAAGACACACCAAACACATAGGTTCTCATGGAAAAAACTCACCAAACACACTTTTCACCTCAAAACACACTCTAAAACACACTTTCCACCCTAAAACACACTTTATCACACTAATATACACCCTAATACACACTTTTCACCCTAAAACGCACCCTAAAACACACTTTTCACCCTAATATACACCCTATAACACTTTTCACCCTAATATACACCCTATAACACACTTTTCACTAAAACACACCCAAACCACACTTTTCACCCTAAAAGACACCCTAATACACACTTTTCACCCTAATATACACCCTATAACACACTTTATCACCCTAATATATACCCTATAACACACTTTTCACCCTAAAACACACCCAAAACACACTTTTCACCCTAAAACACACCCTAATACACACTTTTCACCCTAATACACCCTATAACACACATCCTAAAACACACTTAACACACTTCACCCCTACACACACTTTTCACCCTACACATCCTAAAACACACCACTAAAAACACACACACACTTATTCACCCCACACACCCACACAACACCCTAAAACACACTTATTCACCCCACACACCCACACAACACCCAGAAACACACTTATTCACCCCACACACTCACACGACACCCTAAAACACACTTATTCACCCCACACACTCACACAACACCCTAAAACACACTTATTCACCCCACACACCCACACAACACCAAAAACATACTTTCTCATCCCAAACACCAACTGAACACCGAAAAAAAACACACTTATGTATTCCAAAGACACACTTTTCACTCCAAACACACTCAAAACACACTTATTCACTCTCAAAACACACTTTCTCACTCCAAACACACTAAAACACACTTATTCATCCCATAATCACTCTTTCTCACTCAAAACACACTCAAAACACACTTATTCACCCTCAAAAACACACTTTATCACTCCAAACACACTAAAAATACACCAAAACACCTCAGAACACCCCAAAACACCCTACAACACCAAAACACCTCAAAACACACTAAACACCCCAAAACACCCCAGAACACCACAAACACACCTACAACACCCCACAACACTCAAACACACCAGAACACCCCAAAACACCCCAAAACACACACAAACACACACAACACCTAAAACACCCAAAACACTACAACAACACAACACCTAAAACACCCCACAACACACCACAACACCCAAACACACACACAACACCCAAAACACACACACACTCACAACACACCACAACACTGCAAAATACCCCACAACACACCACACACCAAACACACCAACACCACAACACCCACAACACTCACAACACACCAGAACACCCACACACCACAACAACACAACACACCACAACACTGAAAACACACAACACCACAAACAGACCACAACACTAAAACACCCCAAACACACCAGAACACACTAAAAACACACCAAACACACACAACACACAACACACAACACACTACCAAAACACACCAAACACACCAAAACACACCAAAACACACCAGAACACACCATAACACACCAAACACACCAAAACACCCCCACACAAAAACACACCACAACACCCCAAAACACCCAAAACACACCAAAACACACCAAACACACCACAACACCCCAAAACACACACAACACCCCTCACAACACACCACAACACTGCAAAATACCCCACAACGCCCCAAAACACACCAAAACACACCCTAACACCACAAAACACCCCAACACCACAAAACACACCACAACACCCCAAAACACCACAAAACACACCACAACACCCCAAAACACCCCAAAACACACCAGAACACCACAAAACACCTCAAAACACACCAAAACACCCCAAAACACACCAGAACACCACAAAACACACCACAACACCACAAAACACACCACAACACCTCAAAACACACCAAAACACCACAAAACACCACAAAACACACCCACCTGGGATCGCATAGGGTCCGTGTTGATCTGGCACATGTAGGGGCCTCGATCCTCCTCTTGCACCCCGCGTATGTGAAGCATCCAGGTGTTGTGGTCGCTGTGACTGACAGACACGCGGGAGTTGTGGGTGATCACGTGCTTATGTATGGCCTGGATTGCCTTCGTGTCGGCCTTCACCCATCCCACCTGCGCCGCCGTCAGGGAGGAAGGACGGGGTGGGAGGAGGGTGTGGTGTGGGGTGGGTGTGGTGTGGTTTGTGGTGGTGTGGTGTAAGGAGATGATGAGTGGTGTGGAAAGGTTGTGGTGGTGTGTGGTGTAGTGTGGTGTGGTTTGTGGTGTGGT
>NC_059262.1:995000-1012500 GCF_017591435.1 Portunus trituberculatus | reverse complement strand
AAGACTGAGGCTATTAATCTTCTGACCTCCATAGATTCTTCCTAATGTCAATAAAATGGCCTAATCACACACAAACTCATGGTATAAATTAGTTCCGGTAGTGAAGGGATCAACTACTAATCATCTGAGACACTTTTACTTGTTCTACACACAACTGTTTGGATATCGCAAAATCTACTTCTTTTTATCTTTCTTTTTTTGTATATATTTCTGTAAAGATGTTTGCTACACCTTTCCTTAATTACTAATCACTCTAAGACACCTTCACTTGTTCTACACACACCGTAAACCTTTAAACTGTTTGGAAATTATATAATCTACTTCCTTTCATGACTTTCTTTCTTGTATATTCGTGTAAAGATGTTTGCTACACCTTTCCTTAATTACTAATCACTCTAAGGCATCTTCACTTGTTCTACACACACCGTAAACCTTTAAACTGTTTGGAAATGATATAATCTACTTCCTTTCATGACTTTCTTGTGTATTGGTGTAAAGACGCCGCATATTACTGCTAGCCTTCCAAAGGGTCACATATCATAGAGATGTGGATACAAATTGCAACCTGTTCTTTTTCTTTTTTTCTTTTGTGTATTCCTATTTAGATTCTATAAACTACTTTTAGCGTCCTTCACTGTCACAAAGCATGGACTGGATAACAACTGCAGTCTATTTCTTTTTATAACATTTTTTTCCTTATATATTCTCATTAATCTTTCCAGTACCATGTCGCGTTTCTAAATTCCTTCTACTTAGTACTTGGTGTTTTTGTACAGCTTCAGAAACATATGTGGGGATTAGAATAGTGAAGACTGCGTGCAAGAGTTCAAGAGTTAACCAGTATTCTCAGTCTGTCACCACTATTCTGTCCACCTCCCTAGTGCAAGAGTTAACCAGTATTCTCAGTCTGTCACCACTATTCTGTCCACCTCCCTAGTGCAAGAGTTAACCAGTATTCTCACCACTAGTCTGTCCACCTCTATTCAAGTTAACCAGTCCCTAGTGCAAGAGTTAACCAGTATTCTCAGTCTGTCACCACTATTCTGTCCACCTCCCTAGTGCAAGAGTTAACCAGTATTCTCAGTCTGTCACCACTATTCTGTCCACCTCCCTAGTGCAAGAGTTAACCAGTATTCTCAGTCTGTCACCACTATTCTGTCCACCTCCCTAGTGCAAGAGTTAACCAGTATTCTCAGTCTGTCACCACTATTCTGTCCACCTCCCTAGTGCAAGAGTTAACCAGTATTCTCAGTCTGTCACCACTATTCTGTCCACCTCCCTAGTGCAAGAGTTAACCAGTATTCTCAGTCTGTCACCACTATTCTGTCCACCTCCCTAGTGCAAGAGTTAACCAGTATTCTCAGTCTGTCACCACTATTCTGTCCACCTCCCTAGTGCAAGAGTTAACCAGTATTCTCAGTCTGTCACCACTATTCTGTCCACCTCCCTAGTGCAAGAGTTAACCAGTATTCTCAGTCTGTCACCACTATTCTGTCCACCTCCCTAGTGCAAGAGTTAACCAGTATTCTCAGTCTGTCACCACTATTCTGTCCACCTCCCTAGTGCAAGAGTTAACCAGTATTCTCAGTCTGTCACCACTATTCTGTCCACCTCCCTAGTGCAAGAGTTAACCAGTATTCTCAGTCTGTCACCACTATTCTGTCCACCTCCCTAGTGCAAGAGTTAACCAGTATTCTCAGTCTGTCACCACTATTCTGTCCACCTCCCTAGTGCAAGAGTTAACCAGTATTCTCAGTCTGTCACCACTATTCTGTCCACCTCCCTAGTGCAAGAGTTAACCAGTATTCTCAGTCTGTCACCACTATTCTGTCCACCTCCCTAGTGCAAGAGTTAACCAGTATTCTCAGTCTGTCACCACTATTCTGTCCACCTCCCTAGTGCAAGAGTTAACCAGTATTCTCAGTCTGTCACCACTATTCTGTCCACCTCCCTAGTGCAAGAGTTAACCAGTATTCTCAGTCTGTCACCACTATTCTGTCCACCTCCCTAGTGCAAGAGTTAACCAGTACTCTCAATCCTTCATCCCTTTCTCTGGCACACTCTGGAACTCCCTGCCTGCTTCTGTGTTTCCATCTTCCTGTGACCTGAACTCACTGAAGAGGGAGGTTTCAACACATTCATCCCATTATTTTGGCTAACTCTCTTGGACCTGCTCGGGAACTGGCATCTCAGTGAGCCTTTTATTTTAAGCATTTTTTGTTACCTTTACATAAAAACAAAACATGGTACTATTAAGAACATTTTAGAATGAAGCTTAGTACAATAAACTCCATCACCAGGTTAGTGTCAAGTCAACAGGGAACTTTTAATTAAGACACAAGACAAATTAATGGGTGGAATTGATAGGTGTGGGAATAGGTAGGTATGCTAAAGGGACTGTCACCTGTATTTCTAATGGGTTTCTTTACTAACCTTTGTGTTCTGATGGCTTCAAAATCGCTAAAATGTTATGTTAGGAAATTTTCACCCAGCCACCTCGTCTTTGATCTCTTCAGTACCGTGACGAGTTTTCATATTATTTCAGGTCAGGTTAGGTTAGGTTAGGTTAGGTTTATATTCAATTGAGATTACTATTTAGTGATTTGATACAGCTTCAGAAACATATGTTGGGATTAATAGGAAACTTTTAAGACACAAGACAAAGTAATGGGTGGTATGCTAAAGGGACTGTCACCTGTATTTTAATGGCTTTCTTTACTAACCTTCGTGTTCTGATGGCTTCAAAATCGCTAAAATGTTATGTTAGGAAATTTTCACCTACCCACCTCGTCTTAAATCTCTTCAGTACCGTGACGAGTTTTCATATTATTTCAGGTTAGGTCAGGTCAGGTTTATATTCATTGAGATTACTATTTGGTGATTTGATACAGCTTCAGAAACATATGTTGGGATTAGAACAGTTAAGATTGGCCATTAGTCCTCTGACCTCCATAGACCCTTCCTAATGCAAATAAAATCGTCTAATGGCACTCAAAACTCACAGTAAAAATGCGTGTCAGTATTGAAGGGGTTAAGTCCACCCTGTGACGCCTCAGACAGAAAACGAGCAACATTCTGAACCACACACCCCGCACCACGACACTGCAAAGGCTCTGGGTAAAGTGAGGCGGGTTTTCAAGAGGGTTCCTACGGTTCTAGTGACAGATTAACAAGATTTCTACAGGACACTCTTGAAAACCCAGCCAGTCATCTACGCGGCCTTGGAAAACAGTCGTAGTGAGAAGAGCAGTGTTTCAAAATACGGACCTTGCTTCTTTATCCCCGTTTTCTTTGCTGGCCTAGACTTCCCGTTCTCTCTTTATCTCTCACACTTCCCTCACTCTCTTTAATGTGTGTGTGTGTGTCTAAGTTTGTTTATCATAATTTAATGGTAAAGAATAAGGGAGAAGGGTTACGGGGCTGATTAATGGGGAGTAAAGGGAGAAGGTAAAAGGCGTTCTACTGTTCTTAAGGGTTAGTTGGTTTTAAAGGGGTGACTGCAAGAAAATGTGCAATGTGTTTAATTCTTATATATCTCTAATATTTATTCATTTATTCTCTCTCTCTCTCTCTCTCTCTCTCTCTCTCTCTCTCCATGATTATATTTATTGTTTATTTTCTTTCTTTCTCTTTCTTTTACGTGTGTGTGTGTGTGTGTGTGTGTGTGTGTGTGTGTGTGTGTGTGTGTGTGTGTGTGTGTGTGTGTGTGTGTGTGTGTGTGACTAAAATCACACACACAATTACGTACATGTGCGTTTTCTGTGTCTTGGAGAGAGAGAGAGAGAGAGAGAGAGAGAGAGAGAGAGAGAGAGAGAGAGAGAGAGAGAGAGAAAGAGAGAGTAGTGGTGGTAGTGGCATTTCTTCTCTCCCCTCTCTCTTTCTCTCTCTCTCTCACTTCCTCTCACTTCCTCCTTCCTCCCTCCCCTTTCCCTCAAAATAGATAGTGTAGTGGGAAGGGGTAAGATACAAGCTCTCTCTCTCTCTCTCTCTCTCTCTCTCTCTCTCTCTCTCTCTACCGTGCGTGTGGGGGGGTGGGGGTGTTGTGGTGGGGGGGGAAGCCAAACACACAAACAAACAAACGCATATTATTTTACTCACCTATCTAACAACTAAGGATAGGCAGACAGACAGACAGACAGACAGAGGAAGAGACAGACAGACAGACAGACAGACAGACAAGACAGATTCACAGACATACAGAGAGCGAGACAGGTAGTGGTGGTGGTGGTGGTGGTGATGGTGGTGGTAGTTCATCATCATCATCATCATCAGCCATCATCATCATCAGCATCATCATCAGCCATCATAGTTATTTTTTTTCTTTTTTTTTCTTTATTTCTTTTTTTTTTTCTTTTCTTCTTTTTATTATTCCGTTTTCTTTCCCCTCATTTATTCACTTTTTTTTTTTTCTCTATTCACTTATTGGTGGTGGTGGTGGTGGTGGTGGTGGTGGTGGTGGTGGTAGTGGTAGTGGTGGTGGTGGTGGTGGTGGAGGTAATGGTAATGATGGTGACTCACTCTCTCTCTCTCTCTCTCTCTCTCTCTCTCTCTCTCTCTCTCTCTCTCTCTCTCTCTCTCTCACACTCTCTCACTCTCTCACTCTCTCACAAACAGTAAACAAGTAATGGTTGGCTTGCTCTAAATGACTTCCGGTGACCAGGTGTGTGACAGGTGTGGCAGGAAGTGAGGGGAGAGGTGAGGGGAGAGGGGGAGAGGTGAGGGGAGAGGGGGAGAGAGGGAGAGGGGGGGGTTGGATGCAATTTAGAGGTGAAAAAGGAGATAGAGAAAATATGTATAGAGAAAGAGAGAGAGAGAGTGAGAAATAGAGAGAGAGAGAGAGAGAGAGAGAGAGAGAGAGAGAGAGAGAGAGAGAGAGAGAGAGAGAGAGAGAGAGAGAGAGAGAGAGAGAGAGAGAGAGAGAGAGAGAGAGAGAGAGAAAATAATGGGAGAAGAGGAGGGAAGGTGATGAGAGGGGAAACAGGAGGAGGAGAAAGGAGAGGAAAGAGGGGAAAAAGAGGAAGGAGAGGAGGAAAGAGGGGAAAGAGAGGAAGAGAGGGGAAAAAGGGAGGAAAATAGTAATAGTGGTCAGAGAGAGAGAGAGAGAGAGAGAGAGAGAGAGAGAGAGAGAGAGAGAGAGAGAGGGTGACAGCTTTTGCACACTTGCGTCACATCTCCATCAAATCACCTTCAGACACGTGACGGTGGGGTGAAGGAGGAGTGAAGGAGGGGTGAAGGAGGGGTGACGGAGGGGTGAAGGAAGGGTGACGGAGGGGTGACGGAGGGGAAAGAGGGGTGACGGAGGGATGAAGGAGGGGTGACGGAGGGGTGACGGAAGGGTGACGGAGGGGTGAGGAAGGGGTGAAGGAGGGGTGAAGGAAGCGTTTTAGAGGGAGGTGAAGGAGCAATACATTAAGAGGTTTCTGGGGTGACGGAGGGGTGACGGAGGGGTGACGGTGGGGTGACGGAGGGGTGACAAGGGAAAAAAAATCATAGGTGACAAAAAAAAGAGGGAAGGAAAAGGAAGGTTACTAAGAGGGGGGTGAGGGGAGGCAGGGGTGAGGGGAGGAGGGGTGAGGGTGGGGTGAGGGTGGGGGTGAGTCAACAGTCGCTTATCAATATTTGCAACGTAAGCTTGGTACGTGACGGAGGAGGAGGAGGAGGAGGAGGAGGAGGAGGAGGAGGAGGAGGAGGAGGAGGAGGAGGAGGAGGAGGAGGAGGAGGAAGTCTAGAGCACTTTTTTTCTGTTGTGTGAGAGAGAGAGAGAGAGAGAGAGAGAGAGAGAGAGAGAGAGAGAGAGAGAGAGAGAGAGAGAGAGAGAGAGAGAGAGAGAGAGAGAGAGAGAGAGAGAGAGAGTAAGGGTAAATGAGATGAATAAGAGTGAGTTGAGACGAGTAATGGTGAATCAGGGTGAAAAGGGTGAAAAAAGTGTGATTTAGGGTGAGAAAATTTTAAGAGTGCCTCAAAAATACGCCTGGAATGAATGAATCTAAAGAAAAAGTGTGAATCAGGGTGAAGGGGTGAAAAAAGAGTGAATTAGGGTGACTAAATGAATAAAAGAGTGACTTAGGGTGAATTAGTGTGAGTGAGATCTAAGGATGACTCTGAAGCTGAAGAAATAGGGTGAATCAGGGTGAACGAGTGAAAAAAGAGTGAATTAGGGTGAATATGTAAAAAAAAGTGTGATCTTAGGGTGAACAAGGGTGAATGAAGGTGAGTGAATGAAACGAGAATGAACAGATGGGCAATATAATAATCTTAGGGTGAACTAGGGTGAATCAGGGTGAATGAATGAAACAAGGGTGATACTGAATGAAAAGACGAGTGAATTTAGGGTGATTTTAGGGTGATCAGAGATGAATGAGGGTGAGTGAAAGAAAAAAAGGGTGAACAGAAGGGTCGTAAAGTGAATTTGGGGTGAACTAGGGTGAATCAGGGTGAGTGAATGAAACCAGGGTGATATTGGATGAAGAGATGAAATTTTAGGGTGAAATAGGGTGAATGAATGAAAAAAAAGGTGATTTGATGGTGAAGTAGGGTGAATCAGGGTGAATAAATAAATAATAGGTGATTATATGGTGAAATAGGGTGAATCAGGATGAATGAATGAAAAAAGGAGAAACAATGAACACGCTTAGGGTGAGAAAAAGAAAAAAATGAATTAGGGTGAGAAAATGAAGAGTGTAGGGTGATCTAGGGTGAGGCAGAACTAAGGGTGACCTGAAAGCACCCTAGGAACATAAGGCACAAGGCAGTCCATTTCTCCCCCTCCCTTCCCTCGCCTTCCCTCATTTCCCCTCCCTTCCCCTCACTTTTCCCCTCCCAGCCACCGGAGCCGCGACCAATGGGAGGGCTCGGCGGGCGGGACTTGTGGTGACGTCACGAGGCGCGGACCAATGAGAGGGAGTGAGGGGAAGGCTTGCTGGCTACGAGGGCTGTGATTGGCTGTCTCGCTCTCTCTAACAACGAAACAAACAAACTAAGGTGAACTAAGAGGGGGTAAGGTGTGTGCCTGGGGGCTGTGACCCTTAGAGACTGGATGGGGGGTTTGGGGCTGTGAGAGAGAGAGAGAGAGAGAGAGAGAGAGAGAGAGAGAGAGAGAGAGAGAAAGAGAGAGAGAGGTAAAACTTCTTCTTCTTCTCTCTCTCTCTCTCGGTTAAGAGGGCGTGGCCAAGAGAAAGTCAGGAGACAGAGAGAGAGAGAGAGAGAGAGAGAGAGAGAGAGAGAGAGAGAGAGAGAGACCCCCTTGTAAAATTTAATAAAAAGATGAAAATTTAATCACGTAAAGAAAAAAATCAAGAAAATTTTCCTGGGAAACTTAATAAATAATTGAATATATTGAATTTTTATATTTTGAGGCAAAGTCACTTAAAAAAAAAAAAGAAAACGAGAGAAAAAACCCTAAACATCCCATTTTCTATTCAACTTCAATCCCATTTTCTTTCATTTCAAGGTTTTTTTTAACGTAAACTAAAGAAAATGGAAAATAAAACAATCACCCTATTTTTTCAACCTCCAATTTAGGGTGACTGCATTTAAGGGTGATTTCAGGGTGACAGCCTCCCTTGGCACCACACAGGGACAACGAGACGTGAGTAGGGTGACAGGGTAGGGTGTGAGGTGTGTGCGTAAGGGTGAAAGGTTAGGGTGTGTGCTTAGGGTGAGGTTAGGGTGTGTGGTGGGGTAGTTAGGATTTACAGGGTGTGATAGGGTGTGCTCCGAGTGCGGCATGTGAAGGGTGAGAGTCCAATAGGGTGAGGTAGGGTGTGTTTAGGGTTAGTCAGTGAGTAAATATAAAAATTAGGGTGAATTTTGGTGTTAGGGAGACGAGGTGCAGTGAGGTAGGGTGAATAACCAATTGAGTGTGAATATATAGGGTGAGTTAGGGTGTGAGAAGGGTTAGTGTGTGAATTAAGGTGCAAATAGGGTGAATCATCGAACATAGAAAACCTGAGGGTGTGAGGGCTAGGGTGTAAAGCGTCAAGAAACCTAGGGTGCAGGAGAGATAAATTAGGGTGAGATAGGAGTAATTTAACTAGAATAGAAAGAAAGTTAAAAAGGAAAGGTTGAACACTGATTATTGGTAGTGGCAGTAGTGACTGGTGCAACACCCTGCTCGTGTTCCTGACCGTCTTGGAGAGACGCCCAACATTCTTGACTTTTCCCTACCTCTAATTCTTCAGCTTATGTTATTACCTATCTTCCCCGTTGGGCTCCTCCGATTACAATCTCATTTCTGTATCTTGTCTTATTTCTTCAATCCCTACACAGGATCCCCCAAAGCGAAGGTGCCTCTGCGGTTTTGCCTCTGCTAGTTGGGGGGACCTGAGGAGGTATTATCCTGATTTTTCCCTGGAATGATTACTGCTTCCGTGTCACAGACCCATCTCTGTGTGCTGAACGCATATCAGAGGTGAGTGTCTGGCATGAAGGCGTACATTCCTCATTTTTTTTTCTCAACTTAAACCTTCCAAACCTTGGTTTAATAAACACAGCCTGTTTTCGCCCCATAAACGATAGAGAGATTGCCCACAAAAAGTGCTTGAGCCTTCCATCTCCTGAATCTCATGTGCTTTATATTTCTACCTGAAATCATGCCAAGTCTGTTCTTCAACTTGTCAAACACTCCTTCACTAACAGAAAATGTCAAAATCTTTCGAGATCCAACTCCCCTCGAGACTTCTGCCATCTGGCCAAACACACTTCCAATAACTTTGCTTCTTTATAATTTCCTCCTTTATTTCATCCTGATGGCACCACTGTTATCTCTTCTGTCTCTAAAGCTATTCTTCTATCAAACCTTTGCTAAAAACTCCACCTTGGATGATTCAGGGCTTGTTCCTCCCTCTCCTCCACTCCCTTACTATACTTCACACTACCCATCCACTGCAGTGATGCTTTATTTCCTCTTCTTCAGTGACACGCACATGTACCCAGACTTATCCTAAACGTTTCATGACTGCTTTGGACTGTTCGGGGAGAGGCATCTCAGTGGGTACTTTTGTTTTCATTCTAATCTTGTTGCCGTTGACCAGTGACGCTCTAGAAAATAAATAGTTGTGGAGAAGTAATAGTTGCAGTAGCAGCAGCAGCAGCAGCAGCAGCAACAGTAGTAGTAGTAGTAGTAGTAGTAGTAGTAGTAGTAGTATAGAGATGTGATCCTAAAAAGGGTGTATACGCGAGGGTTAGGGGGGTGGTGCTGGGGACGTGTGGGGGTGTGGGGGGTGTGGGTTGTGGGGGGCGGTAGGAGGACTCACCCTGTAGCCGCCCAGGTCGCTAACCACACAGGAGAAGGTGGCGTCCCTCCCTACAGGCACAGATACATTGTTGAGCGGCCGCGCGAAGTCTGGCTGGGCTGAGGCACCTGTGAGGGAGAGGAGAGGGAGAGGAGGGTGAGGCAAGATACATACGTATGGCTGTCATGAAAAACACTTTGCTCTCTCCCTATGACTGTTTTCCAAGGCAACAGAGATGGCTGGCCAAGTTCCCAGCAGTGTTTCTCATGTTGTTAAAGCTAAAATGTTGTTAATCTGTCACTTAAACAATAAAAACATCCTGAAAAACCCGGGTCACTTCACCAAGACTGTTTTCAAAGGTCACAGAGATGATAAGTCGGGTTTTTAAGAGTGTTTTTCATGTTGATAATGTAGAAATGTTGTTTTTCTATCACTACAACCGTAATAACGTCCTTGAAAACATGCAACTTAAACTAAAGCCTTTGAGAGTACTAGAGATGGAATGCAGAGGTGCTTCAAATCACAGACCACAGAGTTACACAGATCCACAGACACAGCAGACCTTGTGGCCCTCTCGAGGTGAACTGACAAAAGAACAGAAGAGCGAAGCAGAAGGATCTCTCCCCACCCTCCACTCAGGCCAGCTCCAACATAAACCGTGGATAGGAAAAATAAATAAGTCACGGGTTTGGAGAAGTAAAAAAGACGAAAGAAATTTGATGTGGAATGAAAATAGATGAAATGAGGTGCGCCGTTTCCAGGAGGCAAGGAAGTTAATCTCTGACACACGCTGACAACTGGGAATTTGAGGCAAGTATTAGTCTAGACAGCCTTTTAAAAGTCTGTACGTTATTGCAGTCCATCACGTCTCCAGGACACACACTGACGATTCACATTTTTTTTTTTTTTATGTAAGAAGGGAAAATTGACCCAGAGCAACATAAAACGGAAAAAAAAAAAAACAGGCCCCACTTAGTTGCCAGTCCCCTTGTAGCTTCGAGAGGGCCAAAAGAAGGGATAAATGTCTTGAAACCTTATTAATTGAAGTCAAGTCATAGGGAGTTGGAAATATAGAATCAGACAGGGAATTTAAACCTTTTCTTACAATTTTACAGTAATTTTTCTCGCGACCACTTAGTTGACAGTCCCCTTGTAGCTTCGAGAGGGCCAAAAAAAGGGATAAATGTCTTGAAACCTTATTAATTGAAGTCAAGTCATAGGGAGTTGGAAATATAGAATCAGACAGGGAATTAAAACCTTTCCCTACAATTTTACAGTAATTTTTTTCGCGACCACTTAGTTGCCAGTCCCCTTGTAGCTTTGAGAGGGCCAAAAAAAGAGATAAATGTCTTGAAACCTTATTAATTGAAGTCAAGTCATAGGGAGTTGGAAATTCAGAAGCAGGTAGGGAATTAAAACCTTTCCCTACAATTTTACAGTAATTTTTCTCGCGTGTAGTTGAATTGAGTGTATCGTGAAATACTGACTGTACTATTTTAAACACCTCTGTACAACTAATCGCCTCTTAGTGTTCTTGGTGTTCACGAGAATATATTAATTTTGTTGTCATTCTTTTATATTGTTCACCTCCTTGATTTGTTATTACTTTTGTTTGGTAGTGATGGTGGTGGTAAGTGATCTAGCAGCAGCAGTAGCAGTAGCAGCAGCAGCAGTAGCAGTAGTAGCAGCAGCAGCAGCAGCAGCAGCAGCAGCAGCAGTGGCAGTAGTAGCAGTGGCAGCTAGCAGTAGTAGCAGTAGTAGTAGCAGTAGCAGTAGCAGTAGTAGCAGTAGCAGTAGTAGTAGTAGTAGTAGTAGTAGTAGTAGTAGTAGTAGTAGTAGTAGTAGTAGTAGTAGTAGTAGTAGTAGTAGTAGTAGATGTATTAAGAAATGAGGATGGAGGAGGCTGAGAGAGAGAGAGAGAGAGAGAGAGAGAGAGAGAGAGAGAGAGAGAGAGAGAGAGAGAGAAATTAAATGAAACAAAAAATAAATACCAACTCTCTCTCTCTCTCTCTCTCTCTCTCTCTCTCTCTCTCTCTCTCTCTCACTAATGACGGCTGGGAGGGCCAGGTCTGCTCGCTGATTGGGCAGACAGCCAACCAATCAGGAGGAAGCAAGCTCTCAGATTTGACCAATGGCAGCAAAGGAAAATAATAATAATAATAATAATAATAATAATAATAATAATAATAATAATAATAATAATAATAATAATAATAATAATAATAATAATAGCAGCAGTAGTAGTAGTAGCAGCAGTAGTAGTAGTAGTAGTAGTAGTAGTAGTAGCAGTAAAAGTAGAAGTAGAAGTAGAAAGAAGTAGAAGTAACAACAACAACAACAACAACAACAACAACAACAACAACAACAACAACAACAACATTAAAAAACAGCTGATTGCATTTTCCCCATGAATTTTGATAGACTCTGATTCACCGAGGTAGCACGCTAGGGTGATACAGGGTGATGCAGTGATACAGGGTGATACAGGGTGATACAGTGATACAGGGTGATACAGGGTGATACAGTGATACAGGGTGATACAAGGAAGAAACAGGGTGATGCAGTGATACAAGGGTGATACAAGGGTGATACGTACAGTGATATAGGGTGAGAGAAGGGTGATACAAGAGTGATACAGTGATACAGGGTGATACAGTATGATACAAGGGTGAAATAAGGTGAAAGGGAGTGAATTAGGGTGAGAAAAAGTAAAAAAAAGATAAACCAGGATGAGAAAAGAGTGCAATAGGGTGAGTAAGAATCAGAAATAGCGGGAAATAGGGTGATGTAGAGTGAAGTAAGGTGAAATAGGGTGATTTAGGGTGAAAAGAGGGAAATAGGGTGAAGGAAGTACAAAATGGGAAAAAGATGAATGAATGATAAAAAAAGAGTAAAGAAAAGAGAGAGAGAGAGAGAGAGAGAGAGAGAGAGAGAGAGAGAGAGAGAGAGAGAGAGAGAGAGAGAGAGAGAGATGAAAGTTCTTAAGACTCTTCCTCTTCCTATCAATTTCCTCCATATCTCTCTTCCTCCTCCTCCTCTTCCTCCTCCTCCTCCTCATTCCCACGGAGGATGAGGAAGATTAAAACCTCATTATAAGTCACTTCCTCCTAGCATAAGGGAATTAAGGAGGAGGAGGAGGAGGAGGAGGAGGAGGAGGAGGAGGAGGAGGAGGAGGAAGAGGAGAAGGAGGAAAAGGAGGAGGAGGAGGAGAAGGAAAAGAAGGAGAAGAAGGAGAAGGAAAAGGAGGAGGAGGAGGAGAAAAGGAGGAGGAGGAGGAGGAGGAGGAGGAGGAGGAGGAGAAGGAATATCATGATGGAAAAAAGAAAAGAAAATGTAAATAAAAAAATGAGGAAAAAGAATAAATGGAAAAAGAGATGAGGAAAAAGAATAAATGGAGGAAGAGGAGAAATAATGAATAAAAAAGGGAAGAGGAGTAATGAGAGAAGATAAAGATGAAAAGAAGGAATAGGAGGAAAAATAAAGAAGGAAAAGGAAATGGAAAGAGAAAGAAATGAAAAGAAAACGGGAAAATGAAAAGAGGAGAAAAGAAAATGTAGAAAGAAATGAGAAGAAAAGAAAACGAAAAAAAAAAAAAAAAGAAAGAAAATAAAGATAAAAGGAAGAAAAGAAGAAAGAAGGAAAAGAAAAAGAAAGAAAGAAAGAAAATGAAAAGAGAACAAAAGAAAAAAGGGAAAACAAAAAGAAAAAGAAGAAAATTACAAGAAAATGCAAGAAAGAGAAAATAAAGAAGAAAAAAGAAAGAAGAAGGAAAAGAAGGAAAAGAAAAGAAGGAAAAGAAGAAAAAGGAAAGAAAATGATAAAAAAGAAAATAAAAGAAAAAAAAAGGAAAACAAAAAGGAAAGAAAAGAAAAAAAGAAAATACAAGAAAATACAAGAAAGAAAATAAAGAAGAAAAAAAGAAGAAAAAGAAGAAAAAAGGACAAAATAAGAAAGAAAATTGATAAAAATGAAAAGAAAAAAGGAAAATGGAAAAGAAAAGAAAAGAAAATATAAGAAAGAGAAAATAAAGAAGAAAAAGGAAGAAAAGAAGAAAAGGACAAAAAAAGAAAGAAAATTGAAAAAATGAAAATAAAAAATAAAAAAAGGAAAATGGAAAAGAAAAGAAAATAAAGAAAGGAAAATAAAGAAGAAAAGGGAAGAAAAGAAGAAAAGAAAAAAAAAAAAAAATGAAAAGAAAAAGAAAAAAGGAAAATTGAAAAGAAAATATAAATAAAAAAGAAAAGGAAGAAAAGAAGAAAAGACAAAAAAAGAGAAAAGGGAAAAAAAAAGAAAAGAAAAAGAAAAAGAAGAAAAATAGAAAATACAAGAAAATAAAGAAAGGAAGAAAAAGAAGAAAAACACAAAAAAAACAAACAAATAATAAAAATCGAAAAAGTTGAAAAAAGAATAAAGTGAGAAAGGGTGAAATAGCAAGGTTGAGAAAAGAATGAAATAAATAATTTAGGTGAAAATCGAGCATATAAGTTGAGTTAGGGTGAGTCAGGGTGAGAACAGAGTGAAATAGGGTGAATGAGAGTGATTTAGGGTGAATTTTCAGTAGGGAAGTGTTAGAGTGAAACAAGGGTGAAATTAAGTAAGATAGGGTGATATATAGTAAGACAGGGTGAGAAAAGAATGAAATAGGGTGATATAGGGTGAATGAGAGTGAATGACAGTGATTTAGGGTGAATCAAGATCAGTAGGGAAGTGTTAGAGTGAAACAAAGGTGAAATTAAGTAAGATAGGGTGATATATAATAAGACAGTTTGAGAAAAGAATGAAATAGGGTGATATAGGGTGAATGAAAGTGATTTAGGGTGAATTAAGATCAGTAGGGAAGTGTTAGAGTGAAACAAGGGTGAAATTAAGTAAGATAGGGTGATATATTGTAAGACAGGTTGAGAAAAGAATGAAATAGGGTGATATAGGGTGAATGAGAGTGAATGAGAGTAGAGTGATTTAGGGTGACTTAAAGGTCAATAGGGAAGCGTTAGAGTGAAAAAGGTGAAATATAGTAAAATAGAGTGAGAAAAGAGTGAAATAGGGTGACATAGGGTGAACAAGACTAAGTAAGAGTCATTTAGGGTGAATTAAAATCAGTAGGGAGGCGCTAGAGTGCAAGGAGCGTGAAATATAGTAAGATAGGGTGAGAAAAGAGTGAAATACGGTGACATAGGGTGAATGAGGGTGAAAGATCAGTGGGGAAGCATTAGAATGAAACTAGTAAGATAAGGTGAGAAAAGACTGAAATAGGGTGATATAGGGTGAATAAGACTAAGTAAGAGTGATTTATGGTGAATTAAGGGTCAATAGGGAAGCGTTAGAGTGAAAAGGGTGAAATATAGTAAGATAGGTTGATACATAGTAAGATAGGGTGAGAAAAGAGTGAAATAGGGTGACAGGCTGAATAAAAATTAATGATGGCAATTTAGGGTGAGTTAATGGTCAGTAAGGGACAAATATAGTAAAATAGGGTGAGAAAATAGTGAAATAGGGTGATATAGGGTAAATGAGAATTAATGAGGGTGAATTAGGGTGAGTTAAGAGTCATGATGGAAGCATTAGAGTGAAAGAAGAGTGAAATAGAGTAAGATAGGATAAGAAAAGTGAAATAGGGTGATAGTGTGAATAAGAGTAAATAAGGGTGAATTAGCTCATGTTAGGGTGAGGAAGAGTAATATGGATGAGCAAGGGTGAATATGAAATAATAATAGGGTGAAATAAGAGTGAAACAGAGTGAAATAAGGTGAATAAGTGTGTGTCAGGGTTATTAAGGGTGAACCAGTATAATTTGAAGTGACACAAGGATAATATAAGGCAAAATAGGGTGAGATAAGGTGACACAGGATAAATAAGTGTGATTTAGGGTGATTTAGGAAGAGATAGGGTGAACTAAGGTGAATTGTGGTCAGACAAGGACAAAATAACGTACGACAGAGTGAGAAAAGGTGAATAAGTGTGATGTAGGGTGAATCAGGGTGAAGTAGGATGAACTAGGGTGACTATTAATGAGTTAGAGTGAGATGCGTGGAATTAGGAAGAGAGAAGGATAAGATAAAGAAAGACAGTGTGAGAGAGGGTGACAGAGTGAATAAGTATGATCTAGGGTGAATTAGGGTGAAAAAGCGTGATCTAGGGTGAATTAGGGTGAAAAAGCGTGAACTAAGGTGAATTACGGTGAAACAAGGACAAAATGAATAGAAAGAATGAGAAAGGTGACGTAGGGTGAATAAGTGTGATCTAGGGTGAATTAGGGTGAAAGAGATCTAGGGTGAATTAGGGTGAACTAGGGTGAATTAAAATGAGTTAGAGTGAGATGTGGGGAACTAGAAAGCGAGAAGGATAAGATAAAGAAAGACAGGGTGAAATAAGAGTGAAAAAGGGTGACATAAGGTAAATAAGTGTGATCTAGGGTGATTTAGGGTGAAAAGGGTGAACTAAGGTGAATTATGGTGAGACAAGGACAAAATAAAGTACGACAGAGTGAAACAAGGTGACATGGGATGAATAAGTGTGATGTAGGGTGAATTAGTGTGAAATAGGGTGAACTAGGGTGACTTAGAAAGAGTTAGAGTGAGATGTGAGAAGGATGATATAAAGAAAGACAGGATGAGACAAGAGTGAAAAAGGGTGACATAGTGACATAGAGTGAAATAAGTGAGACAAGGACAAAATGAATGATCTAGGGTGAAATTAGGTGAATTATGGTGAGACAAGGACAAAATAAATGAAACAGGGTGAACTAAGGTGAATTATGGTGAGACAAGGACAAAATGAATAAAAACAGTGGAGAGTGAGATAAGGTGAATAAGTGTGATCTAGGGTGATTTAGGGTGAAACAGGGTGAACTAAGGTGAATTATGGTGAGACAAGGACAAAATGAATAAAAACAGAGTGAAGGAGAGTGAGATAGGGTGAATAAGTGTGATCTAGGGTGAATTAGCGTGAAATAGGGTGAACTAAGGTGAATTATGGTGAGACAAGGACAAAATGAATAAAAAACAGAGTGAAGGAGAGTGAGATAGGGTGAATAAGTATGGTCTAGGGTGAATTAGCGTGAACTAGGGTGAACTAAGGTGAATTATGGTGAGACAAGGACAAAATAAATAAAGACAGTGAAAGAGGGTGACATAGGGTGAATAAGTGTGATGTAGGGTGATTTATGGAGAGGAGTCGACCATGCCAGGGTGATGAATGCTAGACCTACTATCACTGGAACCAGGAGGAGGAGGAAGAGGAGGAGGAGGAGGAGGAGGAGGAGGAGGAGGAGGAGGAGGAGAGGAGGAGGAGGAGGAAGAGGAGGAGGAGGAAGAGGAGATGTCTATAGACTTAAAAATGTTACCTATCACTCTTTCCTCTTCCCTCTTCCTCCTCTTCCTCCTCCTCCTCCTCCTCCTCCTCCTCCTCCTCCTCCTCCTCCTCCTCCTCCTATTCCTCTTTCTAATATTTCTCTCATTATTTTACCTTCATTCTCTTTCTTTATCCACTAAGAGAGAGAGAGAGAGAGAGAGAGAGAGAGAGAGAGAGAGAGAGAGAGAGAGAGAGAGAGAGAGAGAGAGAGAGAGAGAGAGAGAGAGAATGAGGGGAAACATCAAATCGAGGCTTTAGTATCATATTTCAAGTTGAGGGGAAGAGAAGGAGGAGGAGGAGGAGGAGGAGGAGGAGGAGGAGGAGGAGGAGGAGGAGGAGGAGGAGGAGGAGACCAAAACTGATCACACTGCTGTCCCAAGAGGAAGACAGCAGGAGGAGGAGGAGGAGGAGGAGGAGGAGGAGGAGGAGGAGGAGGAGGAGGAGGAGGAGAAGAAGGAAGACCATACTCCAATAATCTTATCCTCCTCCTCCTCCTCCTCCTCCTCCTCCTCCTCCTCCTCCTCCTCCTCCTCCTCCTCCTCCTCCTCCTCCTCCTCCTCCTCCTCCTCCTCCTCCTCCTCCCTTCACATTCCTTTTCTAAACTCTACTTACCCTCTATCTCCTCATTCTTTCCTCCTCCCTCTCCTCTCCCTCTTCCTTCTCCTTTCCCTCTCCTCTCTCTCTCTCCCTCTCTCCCCTCAGACACGTGGAATAGGTCAGTACGTCACGTGGAGATAAGGGAAATAGGGTCACCCACGTAGGAAAAGAGGGGAAAGAGGGGAAACGAGGGGAAACGAGGGGAAAGAAGAGGAAAAGGGGAAATAAAGGTGAAAAAGATTGTAAAAAGAGGAAGGAAATGGAATAGGAGAAAAAAAGGAAAAGAAAAGAGAGGAAAGAGGGGAAACAGAGAGGAAACG
>NC_059262.1:990000-992500 GCF_017591435.1 Portunus trituberculatus | reverse complement strand
GAAGAAAAAAGGAAGAATAATGATAATAATAATAATAATAATAATAATAAGAGGAAAAAGAAGGAATCAAGAAAAAGAAGAGGAAAAGAAGAAAATGAGGAGGAAGAGGAGGAAAAGAAGAAAAGGAGAAGGAAAAGGAAAAGAAGAAGAAGAGGAGGAGGAGGAGGAGGAGGAGGAGGAGGAGGAAGAGGAGGAGGAGGAGGAGGAGAATTCATGTATGATCTCTTAGTGACCTCAAGAGGGGTGAGGAGGAGGAGGAGAATGAGGAAGGGTGAAAGGGTCAAGGGTGATGATCTCTTAGTGACTCTCAAGGGTGATTCTCAAGGGTGACTCTCAAGTGTGACTCTCAATGGTGACTCTCAAGGGTGACTCTGAAGGGTGACTCTGAAGGATGACTCTGAAGGGTGACTCTGAAGGGTAACTCTGAAGGGTGACTCTGAAGGGTAACTCTGAAGGGTGACTCTGAAGGGTGACTCTGAAGGGTGACAATCACTCTGAAGGGTGACTCTGAAGGGTGACTCTCAAGGGTGACTCTCAAGGGTGACTCTGAAGGGTGACTCTGAAGGGTGACTCTCAAGGGTGACTCTCAAGGGTGACTCTGAAGGGTGACTCTGAAGGGTGACTCAAGGGTGACTCTGAAGGGTGAGTTATAAGATTTAGGGTGAGTCAAGTTGGAAGGTTTAATTATGTGTGTGTGTGTGTGTGTGTGTGTGTGTGTGTGTGTGTGTGTGTGTGTGTGTGTAGGGATGGAAGGAAGAGATAAGAGGGAAATTAGAGGAAAAAGAAGAAGGGGAAAAGAAGAGGAGAAAAGAAAAGGGGAAAGAGGGGAAAGGAAGAGGGAAAGGAAGTAAAAAGAAGGGAAGAAAGGGGAAAAGAAGAGGAAATAAGGAGAGGAGGAAAATATTATACGAGGAGAGAGAGAGAGAGAGAGAGAGAGAGAGAGAGAGAGAGAGAGAGAGGGGGAGAGTAAGTCCGTCACCTTGTGTTGTTATTGAAGTAGTTAGAGGAAACTTAGATCTCTCTCTCTCTCTCTCTCTCTCTCTCTGTGTGTGTGTGTGTGTGTGTGTGTGTGTGTGTGTGTGTGTGTGTGTTCTCTCTCTCTCTCTTTGCACGTATCTGTGTTTTTCTAATTCTCTCTCTCTCTCTCTCTCTCTCTCTCTCTCTCTCTCTCTCTTCTTCTTCTTCTTCTTCTTCTTCTCTCTCTCTCTCTCAGAAAATCGTACCAAACAAATAATCAATTCCCAGTGCGAGAGAGAGAGAGAGAGAGAGAGAGAGAGAGAGAGAGAGAGAGAGAGAGAGGCGCGTCATACCTGTCTATCTCTAACAGCTCACCTGTCGAATATCATTAAACACCTGTCTCTTACCCCCCCCCCCCCTTGTCAGGTGAGAGGGGAGGAGGAGAGAGGAGAGAGAGGGAGGGAGAGGGAGAGGGAGAGGGGGTGACAGGTGAGTTAATGAGTGAAGGATGGACAGGTGAGGATTGTGATAGTGTGTGGTTCTGCATGATAGTAGTAGTAGTAGTAGTAGTAGTAGTAGTGTGGTGGTGGTGGTGGTGGTGGTGGTGGCAGTAGTAGTAGTAACAACATTAACAACAACAACAAATATAATAATAATGATAATAATAATAATAATAATAATAGTAGTAGTAGTAGTAGTAGTAGTAGTAGTAGTAGTAGTAGTAGTAGTAGTAGTAGTAGTAGTAGTAGTAGTAGTAGTATAATAATAATAATAATAATAATAATAATAATAATAATAATAATAACAACAACAACAATAATGAAGGAAAATTTTAATGAAGTAAGGAAGAAGGAAGAAAGAAAGAAAGAAGGAAGAAAGACGAAAACAAGGAAGAAAGGAAGGAAGAGAAGAAGGAAGAGAAAGAAAAGGAAATAAAGAAAGAAAAATGAAGGTAAAAAAACAGTAAAGATGGAGAGATGAAGGAAAAAAGAAGAAAATTACACCTTTCTTTCTTTTCCTTCCTTCCTTCCTTCCTTCCTTCCTTCCTTCCTTCCTTCCTTCTTTTCTTCCTTCTTTTCCTTTCCTTGTTTCCTTCCTTCCTTCTTTCTTTCTCTTCCTTCTTTCCTTCTTCCTTCTCTTCCTTTCTTCCTTTCTTTCTTCCTTCCTTCCTTCCTTCCTTCCTTCCTTCCTTCCTTCCTTCCTTCCTTCCTCACTAAAAATGAAAAAATAAGAAATCGTAGAAACAGCAGAGAGAGAGAGAGAGAGAGAGAGAGAGAGAGGTGACCAGTTATGTGACCTATGCAAGGGTCACTCAATTCCTGAATATCTGACCTCATTAGATATTCACCTCTCTCTCTCTCTCTCTCTCTCTCTCTCTCTCTCTACCTTTTGTTCACTTTCCTTTCGTTATTTCTTTATTTATCTCGTTCAGTCATTCTTCTTCTTCTTCTTCTTCTTCTTCTTCTTCTTCTTCTTCTTCTTCTTCTTCTTCTTCTTCTTCTTCTTCTTTTTTTCCTCTTTTTATCCCCTTTTTCTTTCTTCT
>NC_059262.1:977500-980000 GCF_017591435.1 Portunus trituberculatus | reverse complement strand
GTCACCCCTCCGTCACCCCTCTATCAATTTTCCCATTCACCCCCCTGTTCACCTCCCTCGTCACCCCTCTGTTAGTCTCCCTTCACCCCTCCACCATTTTTTCTTCCCCTTCACCCCTTCACCACCCTTCCATCACCCCTCCGTCACCCCATTTGTCACCCCAATCGCACCAATAGGACCAAACATTTAGAATCACGTTTATCGACACAAGCTCACCCCACCACCCCTTCCCTCACACCCCTCACCCCTCCTCACCCCTCCCCCACCCCCAATAATTACTTGGAACATTATGGGGGGGAGGGGAAGGGAGGAGGAGGAGGAGGAGGAGGAGAGGGGAGGAAAGAGGACAAATCACCTTCTTCCTTCTTCCTTCTTCCTTCCTTCCTTCTTCTTCTTCCTCTTCTTCTTCTTCTTCTTCTTCTTCTTCTTCTTCTTCTTCTTCTTCTTCTTGTATTTTTTTTTTCTATTTTCTCATTTTTCGTTTAAGTGTTGGGTAAAGTTGGACTGAGAGAGAGAGAGAGAGAGAGAGAGAGAGAGAGAGAGAGAGAGAGAGACACACACACACACACACACACACACACACACACACACACACACACACACTTCCCAAACAGTGTCCACGAATATTTAATCAAAGAAAACGGTAACTCGCGGCCCATTTTCTTTCTGGGGGGACTTGCAGAAAATATGGCGGCGAGGCGATCACAGTCAGACCCATTACGTGCAGGAGGAGGAGGAGGAGGAGGAGGAGGAGGAGGAGGAGGAGGATGGAGGAGGAGGAGGAGGATGTGATTGTGGTGGTCTCTCTCCTCCATGTGTAACTGAAGTGTCGATACGGTATGGTCTCTCTCTCTCTCTCTCTCTCTCTCTCTCTCTCTCTCTCTCTCTCTCTCTCTCTCTCTCTCTCTCTGTTCTTTTGTTCTCTTCTTTCTCCTTTTCTTTTTTCTTTTTATTTCTTTCTTATTTTCTGTTTTATTTTCTTTATATTTGTTTTGCTTTCATTTCTCTCTCTCTCTCTCTCTCTCTCTCTCTCTCTCTCTCTCTCTCTCTCTCTGTGTGTGTGTGTGTGTGTGTATGAACGCCAGCATGTAGCATCATTTTCTTATTTTTCTTCACAACCTTGTAATTCCAAATTGGGCAGATTGTTTGTGGTAAAAATTGACTCGCAGTTTCCTGATGATGTTCCTCGTTCGTGTGGCAAATTTCATCTACTTGGCGTCTGTGGCTTGGGAAATACACGTCTTCACAAAATATTATGCGTTTTGGACTGCTTCTGGTCAATATGTTAGTTATGTTAAGCTTCCATTCCTCTGTTTGTGGTTTTGGATGCGAAGTGAAGCGGTAAATCGTAACCCCTTCAGTACCAGGACGCTTTTTCTTATCTATTCTGCTTACTTAGACAGTCTGGGGATTAAAATAGTGAAGACTCTGGCCATTAATCTTGTGACCTCCATAGACCCTTCCTAATGTCAATAAAATGGTCTAATCGGGCACATATCTTAAGGTAAAAATGTGTCCCAGTACTGAAGGGATTAAAATTGTAAAGTCTGTGGCCATTAATCTTGTGACTTCCATAGAGCCTTCCTAATGTCAATAAAATGGTCTATTCACACTCAAAAGTCAAGGTAGAAAAGCGTCTCAGTACTGAAGGAGTTAACACTTTCTTTCGTAGTTAATAAAAATATATATAAAGCTGATTTTTGTTTAGGTTAGCTTAGGTTAGGTTACGTTAGATAACTCTCAATATATTCTTTTGGTAGTTAGGAAATAAATAATTGGTTTGTTTTGGTTAGGTTAAATAAATCTTAATAAATTCTTTCGTGGTTAAAAATATATAGTTTTGTTTAGGTTAGATCAGGTTGGGTTAGGTTTGGTTAGATAACTCTCAATAAACTCTTTCGTGGTTAAAAAATATATACTTAGTTTTGTGTAGGTTAAATCTGGTTGGGTTAGGTTAGGTTAGGTTACGTTAGGTTAGATAATCTCAATAAACTTTTTCGTGGTTAAAAATATATAGTTTTGTTAGGTTAGATATGGTTGGGTTAGGTAAGGTTAGGTTAGGTTAGGTTAGATAACTCTCAATATATTCTTTTGGTAGTTAGGAAATAAATAATTGGTTTGTTTTGGTTAGGTTAGATAAATCTCAATAACCTCTTTCGTGGTTAAAAATATATAGTTTTGTTTAGGTTAGATCTGGTTAGGTTAGGTTAGGTTAGATAACTCTCAATAAACTCTTTCGTGGTTAAAAATATATACTTCTGTTTAGGTTAGATCTGGTTGGGTTAGGTTAGGTTAGATAACTCTCAATAAACTCTTTCGTGGTTAAGAAAATATATTTGGTTGTTTTGGGTGTTTTGTTATCATTCTTCTGTTTTGAACCAGTTGTCATGACTAAGAAAAGGTGTGAATGTGCTTTTTCCTTCTATTTTCCTATTGGTCATTGTCTTAATCCCTTCAGTACTGGGACACATTTTTACCTTGAGATTTGTGTATCATTAGA
>NC_059262.1:970000-972500 GCF_017591435.1 Portunus trituberculatus | reverse complement strand
AAGACGGCAAAACACTTCAGAATGCTCGTTTTATAGTAAGTTATATGAGTTTTAAGTGTTTTTACGATTCTAGTGACAGATTAAAAACATTTCTATATTATGTACAGGAAAAACACACTTCACAACCCAGGTAGTCATGTCTCTGGCCTCGGAAAACAGTCATTGGTTCCAGAAGAAAGAAAAATTTGGTTATAGTTTAAGATTCCTTGTAAAGAGAGAGAGAGAGAGAGAGAGAGAGAGAGAGAGAGTAGTGACCATGAGGGGTGAATACTAGAGGTGTTATGGTTCGGGTGTGTGTTGAGGGGGGGTGTCTATCCAGGTATGTTCACCCTCCCTCACCCCTCCCTCTCTATTCCCATTCCTACCCCTCACCGCCCCCTATTCCCACCCCACATTTCTCATTAAGGTGTATTTTGTAACCTTTTTGATATGCTGGTCTGGTTTGGTGGGCAGTTAACGAGTCTCTCTCTCTCTCTCTCTCTCTCTCTCTCTCTCTCTCTCTCTCTCTCTCTCTCTCTCTCGAAGACTGACCACAAATGAAACTTAATGGAATTTTGACATTTATCGTTCTTGCTGATAGAATCTCTCCTCTCTCTCTCTCTCTCTCTCTCTCTCTCTCTCTCTCTCTCTCTCTATTGTTGGCTTTTCCTCTTGAAATAACAAAAATCCCTCTCTCTTCTTCACCTTCCCTATTCTTTCCTCCTCCTCCTCCTCCTCCTCCTCCTCCTCCTCCTCCTCTGCCTCCTCCTCCTCCTGTCTTTTATTTTCTCATCTCTCGCTCATTCTTCTCACAATTCCTCCTCCTACTCCTCTTCTTTTCTTTCTTAGCCACTAATTTCTCTCTCTCTCTCTCTCTCTCTCTCTCTCTCTCTCTCTCTCTCTCTCTCTCTCTCTCTCTCTCTCAGTCCATCACTTTCTGCTTCGTTTCCTTCGCTCCTTCTGTTATTTATTTCTTCTTTCCTCTTTCCCTCCTTCTTTCCTCACCCCTCCACCCCTCCGTCACCCCTCCGTCACCCCTCCGTCGGTAGTACTGGTTTATGTTAGGTTAGGCCAAGTTTGTCACCCCCTCACTCCTCTTTCACCCTTTCCTCATCTTCCTTCACCCCTCCTTCACCCCAATATCACCCCTCTTTCATCCCCTTCGTCATTAGTGTCTGTTATATATCACCCCACCAACACCCCTTTCTCGTCACCCCAAAACACCCCTCTCTTGTCACCCCACCAACACCCCTTCGTCACCCCTTCGTCAGTAGAAATACATTAGGTAACATTAGATTAGGTTAGGTCGTCACCCAGTACATCACCCCAGCACACACCTCTCTCGTCACCCCTTCTCGTCACCCCACCAACACCCATCACATCACCCCTTCGTCACCCCTCCGTCAGTAGAAATACATTAGGTTAGGTTAGGTCAAGTCACCCAGTATACACCACCCCACCACACACCCCTCTCTCATCACCCCACCAACACCCCTCACGTCACCCCTTCGTCACCCCTCCGTCAGTAGAAAAACAATGAAATAAGCTTAGGTCACCAGCACATCACCTCAGCACACGCCTCTCTCTCTCTCTCTCTCTCTCTCTCTCTCTCTCCACCCCTTCCCGTCAGCCCCTCCTTCAGCGCCTCCGTCAGCAGTGTTATGACAAGAGGCACCTACGTTTTAGTGTGTGTGTGTTTTATGTCACCTAGCGGCTCTCTAAATATTGTGTCGTGCCTAATTCGCTCTCTTCCCAACCCGAGGGAGAGGGGAAAGACGAGGGGAGAGGGAGAGGGGAAGGAAGAGGGGAGAGGGAGAGGGGAGAGGGAGAGGGGAAAGAAGAGTGAGGGTAAGAGAGGGAGAGAGGAAAAGTGTCAGGTGTGATGAGAAGAGTTTGAAGAAGGAATGGGGGAGAGAGAGAGAGAGAGAGAGAGAGAGAGAGAGAGAGAGAGAGAGAGAGAGAGAGAGAGAGAGAGAGAGAGAGAGAGACGTAACATGGATAGATTAACAGAACCATCCACTCATCCACTTATCCAAACCATTTACTGAAATGAACTATCCACATTCCATACATCCATCCACTGAACCATCCACAAAGCCATCCACAAAATCACCAGCCATCCACAGAACCATCCACCTATCCACTCAACCATC
Organism: Portunus trituberculatus; assembly: GCF_017591435.1. Classification (NCBI taxonomy): domain Eukaryota; kingdom Metazoa; phylum Arthropoda; class Malacostraca; order Decapoda; family Portunidae; genus Portunus; species Portunus trituberculatus. Next base: position 970,368 of record NC_059262.1, on the reverse strand, counting down.
CACTATCCACCCAACACTCCATCCACAAACTCATCCAGGTATCCACAAAACCATCCACAGAACCATCCCAAAACTACCCAGCCATCCACAGAACCATCCACCTATCCACTCACCCCTCCACCCACCCCTCCATCCACAAAACCATCCAAGAAACCATCCAAAAACCCGCCCAGCCATCCACAGAACCATCCACCTATCCACAGAACCATCCACTATCCACTCACCCCTCCACCCAACACTCCATACACAAAACCATCCAAGAAACCATCCAAAAACCCGTCCAGCCATCCACAGAACCATCCACCTATCCACTCCACCTATCCACTCCCCACTCCCCTCACCCTCCACCCAACACTCCATCCACAAAG
>NC_059262.1:960000-962500 GCF_017591435.1 Portunus trituberculatus | reverse complement strand
ATTTGCATTAAGAAGAGTCTATGGAGGTCAGAAGACTAATAGCCACAGTCTTCACTATTTTAACCCCCACATAAACATTTGAAGCTGTATAAAGTGACCAAATAGTAACCAGAAGGACTATGGAAACACGTCCTGGTACTGAAGGGGTTAACTATAGATATTTGAGAAGAGTGGAGGTGCGAGACGCGGGGCAGAAATGTAGCATAGTGGTTTTGAGTGACAGTAAACACAATTACGAATAAAAGAGTAAGATTTCCGTGACTGCGATGAGAGAGAGAGAGAGAGAGAGAGAGAGAGAGAGAGAGAGAGAGAGAGAGAGAGAGAGAGAGAGAGATTAAGAAAAAAAAAGTAGAAAGTTGGATCAATAAAGGGAAAATAAAGCAAAAGATAAAGAAAATGAAGAAAATGAAGAAAAGATAAGAAATAAAGAAGAAAGAAAATAAAAATGAAAGGAAAATATATAGAAAAAATAATAAGAAAATTAAAGAAAATACGAGAAAATATTTCAAAATGAATGAAAAAATGGGAAAAGAGAAAAGAAGACAATTTAGTAGAGAGAGAGAGAGAGAGAGAGAGAGAGAGAGAGAGAGAGAGAGATACCACCGGATACGATAACAAGAAGCTACTTAACCGAATCCCACACACTTCAATCCGGTGCAAATAAGCAACGGATAAGACTAACACTACACCAGATACGGATACGGGTAACTGAAAACACCAACAAACTCACAAAACACACTTCAGAACACTAAAAAAACGGTACACAGCCGGTTACGGATAAGAGGAAGTCAAGAATACGGATCCGGATAACTGAAAACACACAAAAACCCCACAAAACGTATTTCAGACCATTAGAAACGATGCACAAGGCCGGTTACAGATAAGATTAAGTTATAAATACGGATCCGGATAACTGAAAACACACAAAAAACCCACAAAACGTACTTCAAAGCATAAAAAAAAGATAAACAAGACCGGATACGGATAAGATAAAGTCACAAATACGGATACGGATAACTGAAAACACAAAAAAACACAAAACGTACTACAGAGGATAAAAAATTATACACAGAGCCGGATACAGATAAGATGAAGCCACAAATACGGATCCGGATAACTGAAAACAAACAACAAACACACACAAGCACTTCAGAATGTCAGGGAAAGTACATAAGGCCGGATATAGATAATAGAAAACCACAAATACGGATCCGGATGACTGAAAACCCACAAAAACCCACAAAACGCACTTCACACCATCAGAAACAATAAAGTAGGCCGGATACGGATAAGAAAACGCATAAATACGGATCCGGATAACTGAAAACACACAACAAACCCACACAAGCACTCCATAACATCAGATAAGGTTTATAACGCCGGATACGGATAAGAAAAAACACAAATACGGATCCGGATAACTGAAAACACACATCAAACCCACACAAGCACTTCATAACATCAGGAAAGGAACACGGGGCCGGATACGGATAAGGGAACAGGCAGGTATTGGAATCCGGTCCCCCCACTGTTAAGACTTATCGAGTTTGGCAAGTGAGGGTGGATGAAAAGAAGCGAACAGGAGGGCCAAGCTACAGGCAATTCAATTTAAAGGTGATTTGGGGGCGTGGCTCACCTGTGCGGAGGGTAGACAGACATGCACAGGTGGACAGATACGCACAGGTGGACAGGTGACGCCAGGAGAGGTAAGGCTAGGTAATTTAAGATAGATAAAATAGGAAAGACAAGGGATAGATAAATTTAATGAGATTTACACACAAAATAAGACAGTTTGGGTTAGTTTTGGTGGATTTGGGATGAAAAAGGTTAATTTGGATAGGTCTGGATAGGTTAGGATAGGTAGAAACAGGTATGGGATAGTAAGGTGTGGGATAGGTAGGTTTAGTTAGGTTTAGACACAAAATAAGACAGTTTGGGTTAGTTTTGCTGGATTTGGGATGAAAAAGGTTAATTTGGATAAGTCTGGATAGGTTAGGATAGGTACGAACAGATATGGGATAGTAAGGTGTGGGATAGGTAGGTTTAGTTAGGTTTAGACACAAAATAAGACAGTTTGGGTTAGTTTTGGTGGATTTGGGATGGAAAGGGCTAGTTTGGATAGGTCTGGATAGGTTAGGATAGGTAGGAACAGATGTGAGAGAGGTAAAGTAAGGAATAGGTAAATTTAGTTAGTTTAGACACAAAATAGGACAGTTTGGATTAGCTTTGGTGGGCTTGGGATGAGAATAGGTTAATTTGGATAGGTCTGGATAGGTTAGGATAGGCAAAAGCAAGAGATAGGTAAATTTAGTTAGTTTTAGACACAAAATAGGATAGTTTGGGTTAGTTTTGGTGGATTTGGGATGAAGATAGGGTAGTTTGATGAGGTTAGGTTAAGTTAGGATAGGTAAGGATAGGTAAGGTGTGGATAGGTAGGTTTGGTTAGGTTTAGACACAAAATAAGACAGTTTGGGTTAGTTTTGGTGGGTTTGGGATGCGA
>NC_059262.1:947500-955000 GCF_017591435.1 Portunus trituberculatus | reverse complement strand
ACAAAATTACTTCTCATTATTTATTATTTATTTATTATTTTTTGTAGGGTTCCAGGTTGGCAATGCATTTCCAGAATCTATATAATGACGCCACAATATTCCTTAAAGTATTCAATCCACTAACACAAATTATCACTACCAATGCTACAAAATTACTTCTGGTTGTTTATCATTTATTTTCTTTTTTTTAGGGATCTGTGTTGCCAATGCGTTTCCAGAACCTGTATAACAAAGCCACAGTGTTGTATGAGTATTCAGTCCACTAAAACAGTTCTATATACGGCGAAGATGTTATCACTACCAAAGATACAAAATAATCTCTAGTTGCGCTTGCTTTTTTTTTTTTTTTATAAGATTGCAGTTGTTCAGTACATTTCCAGACTCTACGTGATCAAGCCACACTATTAGTTGCAGCATTCCATCACTACAGAAATTATGGTGAGGTTATTATCGTTGCCAATGCTACAAAATATACTGGTTACGTATTTTTTTATTTATTTTAGGGTTTCAGGTTATTAATGTATTTCTAGAGTCTACTTATATACTTAAACCACAGCAATAAGTATTCGACCAAGTAAAAGTAACTCTATGGTGAAGTTATTTTTATCAGTGGTATGAAAAAAAAAAAATGGCTATGCATTTTTTATTTCATTTATTTTTTTAGGGTTTCAGGCTGTCAATGTATTTCTAAAACCTACAAAATAAAGCCACAGTGTTGTCTTAAGCACTTAATCCACTAAAAAAAATGTTATGGTGAAGCTCTTATCGTTATCAATGCTACAAAAAATATTGACTAAGTATTTTTGTTTTTGTTTTAAAGTTCCAGGCTGTCAATGGTGTTCTAGAATCTATATGATAAAGCCACAGTGTTGTATCAAGCAGTCCATCCAGTAAAACATGTTATGGTGAGGTTGTTATCATTACCAGCACTAAAAAAATTAATACCAGCGGCGTGATTTTTTTTTTTTAAGTTTCCAGGCTGTCAGTGTGTTTCCAGACTATAACAAAGCCACAGTGTTGTATTACGTAATCAGTCCAGTAAAGTATGTTATTGTGAGGTTGTTATCATTACCAGCACTAAGAAAATTAATACCAGCTGCGTGATTTTTTTTTTTTTAAGTTTCCAGGCTGTCAGTGTGTTTCCAGACTATATATAACAAAGCCAGTGTTGTATTCAGTAATCAATCCAGTAAAACAATTGTACAGTGGAGGTATCATCACTAACAATGCTGCAAAATTAATACTGTACTTTTTCCTTTAGTGTTCCAGGCTGTCAATGTGTTTCCAGAATGATAAAGTCACAGTGTTGCTTTAAGTGTTCACCAAAAATAGTTGTTATGGTGACATCAGCAGCGAGATGTGGAATTAAAAGTACTCGCCTTCACAAAATAGCACCAATGTTTTTTCTCTTATTTCATAGATTCACTCACATAAACACTATGGAATTAATGAACACACTTTAAGAATCAATACTAAACATAACATATTACTGAAGAAATCTCTGCAGCGAGTCATGAGATTAAGAACACGGACCACCATTGCAGACTTGTACACATTCACAACCCCCCTCTCCACGATAAATGAATAAATAAATGAATAAACTAATAAATAGATAAATAGATAGATAAATAAATAAATAAATAATATGAAAATTCTATGGAAGTTATCGCCACGCTTTAGAATTCTTCAAAAACACAAATTAATTAAGAGATGAAGCCAGCGAGTCATTAAATCAATAACAGATGTTTTTTTTTTTTTACTTTATATTTTCACACAAAACAAAACAAAACAAAACAAAACAAAACAAAACAAAACAAAACAAAAACAGGAAAAAATGAAGATAAAGAAAGAAAGAAAGAAAATAAATAAGAACTAATACAAGCAACGTTTTTTTTTTTTGCTCTATATTTTCGAACAAAACAAAACAAAACAAAACAAAACAAAACAAAACAGAAAAAAATGAAAATAAATAAATAAAGAAAGAAAATAAGAATTAATACAAGCAACGTTTTTTTTTTTTGCTCTATATATTCGAACAAAACAAAACAAAACAAAACAAAACAAAACAAAAAACAAAAACAGAAAAAAAATGAAGATAAAGAAAGAAAGGAAAATAAAGAAAATAACAATTAATACAGCAACGTTTCTTTGTTTTTCATTCTATATTTACATCGCCATTAATAAACAAAATAGAATAATAAGACTAATGATAAAAAAAAAAGAAAGAAAGAAAGAAATGAACATGAAATTAATACCATCAATGTTTTCACCTTAAAGATTCACAACAACCAAAAAAATAAATAAATAAAAAATAATAATAACAGCAATAAATAAATAAATAAATGAAATAAATAAATAGATAGAATTAAACCAAAAAAAATGTCAATAACAAAGAAATATTACAAAAAAAAAAAAAATCATCAGACTAAAAAAAATGCGCCTTTCTTTTTTTTTTTTACTTTACGTTTACAGATCCACAAAATGAACGAAAATAAATGAATAAATGAATAAATAAATGAAAAACAGTACAGAAATCACCATAACACTTTACAAATCCACAATAACAACAAATTAATGACGAGAGAACACCAACGAGCCTTGAAAATAATAACACAAGTCGTTTTTTTACTTTATAGATCCACAAAACCAAAAAGTGAATAAATAGATAAATAAATAAAAAAAAACACTTTACAAATCTACAATAACAACAAATTAATGGCAAGATAACAGTAACGCGTCTTGAAATTAATAACAGAAGCGGGTTTTTTTTATTTTATAGATCCACAAAACAAAAAGTAAATGAATAAAGAAAAGAAAAGACTATAAAAATAAAAATTAACAACAAATTAATGACGAAATAACAGCAACGAGGCATGAAATTAATAACATACGCAGGTTTTTTTTTTTTTTTTTGCTTTATAGAACCTAGAAAAAATAAATAAGTGAATAAATAAATACAAAGACTTCAGAAATCACCATAACACTTTAAAAATCCACAGTAACAACAAGATTAATGGCGAAGATAACAGTAACGAACCATAAAATAAAAAATACAACCTTTTTTTTACTTTATAGATCCACAAAACCAAAATAGATAAATAAATAAATAGGTGAATATATAAATAAAAAAAAACACTATAGAAATCACCATAACACTTTAAATATCCACAATAACAACAAATTAACCCCTTCAGTACTGGGGCGCGATTTTACCACGAGTCTTGGGTACCATTAGACCATTTTATTGACATTACGAAGGGTCTATGGAGGTCAGAAGATTAATGGCTAGAGTCTTCACTATTTTAACCCCCCACATAAATTTCTGAAGCTGTGTAAAATCACCAAATAGTAAGCAAAATGAATATGGAAACATGTCATGGTAGTGAATGGGTTAATGGTGACGCAGTAGTAGCGAGACATGGACCCACATTCGAGAACGTTTTGCTCTCTTGGAAAGACTATTTTGAAAGGCTCTGGGTAAAGATACTCATGTTTTAAGGCAATTTTCATGGTTCTGGTGATGGATTAGGAAGCTTTCTAGTTTATTTTAAGGAGAAACTGCCTTCAAAACCCTGCTAGGCGTCTATGGGGACTTGAAAATTTGTCGTGATGAGAGAACAAGTCGTTTCTGAATATAACCGATGAATCGAACGCTACTATCCATTCCAGGCATATATTTCAACCCCACTAACCGTCCATGTACTTTAAAGATCCAGTAATGAGCTGCACTACCTTTGTGAGCACTGCCTCTCATTATGGACCGTGTGTGAAAAATTATACTCCCTCAATTCATCTGAACGCTGCAAATTATGTAATGGCTTTTGCTGTAAACATTGCGTCCTTCTCGATCCTTTCAGTGCCTTAACTCTTGTTGTCATGAGGTTGTGGTTGATGTCATTGTGGTTTTCAAGGATGTGTATTTATTCTTTCATGTCCAAACTTAATTCTCGGCTCCTTTCCGCGTCTTAATCTTGTTGTCATGAGGTTGTGGTTGATGTCATTGTGGTTCTCAAGGACGTATCCATTTATCTATTCATGATTTTGTGTAAGTTGAATTCTCGGCTCCTTTCCGCGTTTTAATTCTTGTTTTTCATTACATTTTGGTTGATGTTATTGTGGTTTTAAGCTTTTTTTCTATAATTTTTTTGATATATAAAGTTTAAAAGGGTCTAATGGATGTTATTATGATCTTTTTACGTCTTTTTTCAATGTTCCAGTGATACAATAACGAATTTAAAAGCGTCTAATGAATGTTATTGTGGTTTGCAGCTTTTTTAATGATTCTATTGATATATAAAGTTTAAAATGGTCTAGTAGATGTTATTACGATCTTTTTCCATCTTTTTTCAATGTTCTACTGATACGATAACGAATTTAGAAGCGTCTAGTGGATGTTATTGAGGTTTTCAAGAGTGTTTTAACGATTCTAGTAATAGATTAACATTTTCAAAGCGTCTACTGGAAGTTATTGTGGTTTTCAAGGTTGCTTTAAAGATTCTGGTGATATGATAACAAATTTAGAAGCGTCTAGTGGATGTTATTGAGGTTTTCAAGAGTGTTTTAACGATTCTAGTAATAGATTAAAATTTTCAAAGCGTCTACTGGAGGTTATTGTGGTTTTCAAGGTTACTTTAAAGATTCTGGTGATATGATAACAAATTTAGAAGCGTCTAGTGGAGGTTATTGAGGTTTTCAAGAGTGTTTTAACGATTCTAGTAATAGATTAACATTTTCAAAGCGTCTACTGGAAGTTATTGTGGTTTTCAAGGTTGCTTTAAAGATTCTGGTGATATGATAACAAATTTAGAAGCGTCTAGTGGATGTTATTGGCGTTTTCAAGGGTGTTTTAAAGGTTCCAGTGATAGGCTAACATTCTAAAAGCGTCTAGTGAATGTTATTGAGGTTTTTAAGTTTATTTTTCTATTTGATAAGTTAAGTTGAAAAGGGTCTAATGAATGTTACTGGGATTTTTTTTTAAGGTTTTAATGATACGATGACGAATTTAAAAGCATCTAATGGAGGTTATTGTGGTTTTTAAGAGTGTTTTAACGATTCCAGTAATAGATTAACATTTTCAAAGCGTCTACTGGATGTTATTGATGTTTTCAAGTATGTTTTCAATGGCATTTTTTATTCTACAAGTTTAAAGGGGTCTAGTTTCAATTATTGTGGTTTTCAAGGGTGTTATCATGATTCTACGGGTTTAAAGGGCTCTAGTGGGTGTTACTGGTATTTAAGAGTGTTTTCAATGAGGTTTTCATGATTACGTAAGTCAAAGAGGATCGAGTTGAAGATTTTAGGGTTTCAAGGATGTTTTCATTGGTTTTAGTCATGGTTAAACAGTCTCATCACTACCACGACCTCACCACTGCATCACCACCACCACTGTCACCACCACCACAGTCACCACCACTGCCACAATTACGAGTACACAAACTGCTTGAATTTCTACCACCACACTACCAACATCACCACAATCACCACCATCACCACTACTACTACTACTACTACTACTACTATAATTTCAAGTAGTGTGTGTGTGTGTGTGTGTGTGTGTGTGTGTGTGTGTGGCGGCGGAGACGACAGCGCTGTCCTGCCGCCGTCACCGCCAGTCCGCCGCCGCCGCCAGCAGGTGAATTAAGCACCAGGTGAATGATCAGGTTACTAGGGCACTAGATAAAGGATTGGTAGGATTGGTAGGATAAGTAAACGGTATCCTTCTCCTCCTCCTCCTCCTCCTCCTCCTCCTCCTCTTCCTCATTCTTCTTCTTCTTCCTGTTATTATTTCCTTTGTATTTATCATTTGCTTCACACACACACACACACACACACACACACTCTCTCTCTCTCTCTCTCTCTCTCTCTCTCTCTCTCTCTCCTTTATTCCTTATTTTCTCATTCCCACTTTCATCAATATCTTTCATGTGAGTGTTTCCTATCTTCATCTTTTATCTCTCTCTCTATCTCTACATCTTTCCTCCAACAGTATCCTACAACCGCATCCTACGACCACATCCTTCCCAATATCCTTCCTTCTCACCATCCTAACCTAACCTAACTTAACCTAAACAAAAATAACGACATCCTTCAGTTAGTAATCCTCTCTCTCTCTCTCTCTCTCTCTCTCTCTCTCTCTCTCTCTCTCTCTCTCAGATCCTACGGCCGTGAACATCCTTCGTAGGACTCTTAAGAATTAGAGAGAGAGAGAGAGAGAGAGAGAGAGAGAGAGAGAGAGAGAGAGAGAGAGAGAGAGAGAGAGAGAGAGAGAGAGAGAGAGAGAGAGAGAGAGAGAGAGAGAGAGAGAGAGAGAGAGAGAGAGAGAGAGAGAGAGAGAGAGAGAGAGAGAGAGAGAGAGAGAGAGAGAGAGAGAGAGAGAGAGAGAGAGAGAGAGAGAGAGAGAGAGAACACACACACACACACACACACACATTTTATCCCAAAGAAAAATATAGAAATAAAAACATAAGAATTTCTCCCTAACACTCAAAAAACCTCCCTCTTCCTCCTCCTCCTCCTCCTCCTCCTCCTCCTCCTCCTCCTCTTCCGCCGCCATCTTGAAAAACCGCGCCTCATTTGCTGACCCACACACCTGCTCCCCTGACCCACACCTGCTGTCATCTCCACACCTGTCTAATGCCGCACACTAACACACGACACACCTGCTAACTGAACCCCACACCTGCCACACACCTGTTCTGGAGCCACAGGGAAAGGAAAACTGAGGGGAAATTTGGAATCGTAGTAAATTTGTGGTGTTTTCCCCTCTTTTCCCCTTGTTTGTTTGTTTTTTTGTTATTTCTTTTCTTTTTTCATTTTTGTTTTTTATTTTATTTTCCCCTCACTCTGCTTTCTTTTTTCCCCTCTTTCTTTGGTTTTCTCTCGTTTTTTCCCCCTTTTTTTGTGTTTTATTTAATTTTCCCCTCACTTTTTCTTTTTCCCCTCTTCCCTTTCCTCATTTACCCTTGACTTTCGCTCGCTTTTCCCCTTTTTTTTGGGTCTCATCTCCTTTTCCCCTCACTTTTACTTTTTCCCCTCTTCCCTTTCCTAATTTTCCCTTGATTTTCTCTCGCTATTCCCCTTTTTTTGTCTCTTATTTCCTTTTCCCCTCACTTTTTCCCCTCTTTCCTCATTTCTCCTTCACTCTCCCTCGCTTTTCCTCTTTCCCCTCACTTTTGAAAATAAACAAATAGAAAATAAAGAAAGTGAAGAGATAAATAAATAAATAGAAAAACTTGATTAAAGACGATAATAAATAAATAATGAATAAAAGAATGATAAATGAAGGAAGAGGAGAAAATGAGAAAGGAAGAAGAGAAAGAAGAAGAGAAGAGAAGGAATGAATAAAGAGAGAGAGAGAGAGAGAGAGAGAGAGAGAGAGAGAGAGAGAGAGAGAGAGAGAGAGAGAGAGAAAAAAATAGAGACAGACAGAAATATAGGAACTAAAGAAAGAAAAGAAAAAAGATAGAAGAAAATAAAGAATGAAGGAGAAAAGAAGGAAAG
>NC_059262.1:920000-942500 GCF_017591435.1 Portunus trituberculatus | reverse complement strand
TCTCCTCCCTTCCTCTTCCTCTTCCTCTTCCTTTTCCTTCTGTAGTTCTTGTTCTTGTTCTTCCTCCTCCTCCTCCTCCTCCTTCTTTCCTTTCTCTTGTTTCTCTTCTTCCTTAAATAGCATCTTCTCTCTTGCCCTCCTCCTCTTCCTCCTCCTCTTCCTCCTCCTCCTCCTCTTCCTTCTTTCCTTCCTTCTTCTTGTTCTTGTTCCTTTTCTTCATTCTTTGCTACCATCACTACCGCCTCCTCCTCCTCCTCCTCCTCCTCCTCCTCCTCCTCCTCCTCCTCCTTCTTCTTCCCCTCCTCCTTCTTTCCTTTCTCTAATCTCATCTTCTTGTTCTTCCTCCTCCTCCTCCTTTCCCTTACCTTACCTTCTCTTATTGTTCTTCTTCCTCCTCCTCCTCCTCCTCCTCCTCCTCCTCCTCCTCCTCCTCCTCTTCATCTGATAAGAGAGAGGCGTCCTTTTGTTCAGTGTGACATCACGTGACCGACAGATAACATAGAAAACGGGAGCCACTGATTTATTTCCCCTGAGCTGGCTAAGAAACTGCCCCCACTCTCTCTCTCTCTCTCTCTCTCTCTCTCTCTCTCTCTCTCATTTTGTGTGTGTTTCTTTTTTTTTCTTTAAGTTTGCTTGTTTTTTTTTATTTGTTTATTTATTTATGTTTAGAAAGAGAGAATGGACAATTTACTCTCTCTCTCTCTCTCTCTCTCTCTCTCTCTCTCTCTCTCTCTCTCCATTGAAAAGAGGGAGAGAGAGAGAGAGAGAGAGAGAGAGAGAGAGAGAGAGAGAGAGAATCATTTGCCAGCATTTAAAGGATTGAGAGAGAGATTCGTTAATTAGGCATTCCCCTCTTTTTCCCCTTGTCAGAGGAGGAGGAGGAGGAGGAGGAGGAGGAGGAGGAGGGAGATAAGAAAGAAAAGGGAAGAGGGGAAAGGAGAGGAGAAAAGAGGGTAGAACGGTTGAAGGAGGGGAGATGAGGGGAAAAAAGAGGAAAAAAAGAGAAGACTAAATAGAAAGAGGGGAAATATGATAAAGAAATGGAGGGAAAGTGGAAGATAAAGAGGGTAAAGTGATAAAGAGGGGAAATTGAGAAAGAAGAGGAAAAGGGGAAGAGAAGAAAGAGGAAAAAAGAGGGGAGACAACAAAAATAGATGAGATGGGGAAGAAATAATGAAAAAAAATGGGAAAAAGAGGGGAAAAGAAAACGGGAGAGGGGAAATGAAGAGAGTAAGAGAAGGAGAAAGACGAACAAGATGAGAATTATATAAAAAAAAAAGAATAGAGGATAGAAGGAAGAAGAGGGGAAACGAGGGGAAATGAGGGGAAAACGAGGAGGAAAATATGGGAAAGGGAAAATTAAGAGGGGAAGAGAAGGAGAAAGAAAGAAAAAAAGGAATAAATAAATGATAAAAGGATAAAGAGGGGAAAAGACGAGGGGAGAGGAGGAGGAGGAGGAGGAGGAGGAGGAGGAGGAGGAGGAGGAGGGGAAGAGTTATGTGAGGTGTGATGATTTGGATACACTGAGAGAGGAATGAAGGGGAGAGAGTGAGAGAGAGTTAAATGCCCTCAACATGTGGTTTAAGATTCATTGCAAGTTGATTGGATGTAAAGAGTAATAAATGAAAAATAAACCACTGAGAGAGAGAGAGAGAGAGAGAGAGAGAGAGTGAGAGAGAGAGGGAGAGGGGAAGAGAGGGGAGAGAGTGAGGGGAGAGTTAAATGCCCTCAACATGTGGTTTAAGATTCATTGCAAGTTGATTGTTCTCTCTCTCTCTCTCTCTCTCTCTCTCTCTCTCTCTCTGATGTAAAGAGTAATAAATGAAAAAATAAACCACTGAGAGAGAGAGAGAGAGAGAGAGAGAGAGAGAGAGAGAGAGAGAGAGAGAGAGAGAGAGAGAGAGAGAGAGAGAGAGAGAGACACTGCTTTCCTTCATCTATTCCTTCTCCTGATCACACACACACACACACACACACACACACACACACACACACACACACACACACACACACACACACACACACACACACACACACACACACACACACACACACACACACACACACACACACACACACACTAAGAGAGAGAGAGAGAGAGAGAGAGAGAGAGAGAGAGAGAGAGAGAGAGAGAGAGAGAGAATGAAGGTTAAGAGGAGAATAAGAGTGAGGAAGAAGGCAATACGGTAACAGCTGCAGCATGAGGAAGAGGAAGAAGAGGAAGAAGAAGAAGAAGAAGAGGAGGAGGAGGAGGAGGAGGAGGAGGAGGAGGAGGAGGAGAACTTGGGTACATGGTCCTTTGTACTAAGTTTTGTTTAAATAAAAAAAAAACTAAGAGGAGGAGGAGGAGGAGGAGGAGGAGGAGGAGGAGGAGGAGGAGGAGGAGGAGAAAGAGGAGGACGAACTAGGAGGACGAGGAGGAGGAGTTAGTTAGCTTTGAATTATAGCATTAAGTCTTATTAAGTCTACAATGTTTTGAGGTTGTGGTTATGAGATTCGCTAACAAGAGGATCAAAACCTATCTGGAGAAAGTGAATGGTGATGTTCTGGAGTCCTTTTCATCCATTACTATTACTTATTGTAGTTTCATTCCCTCCCAGACACGGAAGAGCAGAGGTAATAGATTGAAGGGCGAGGGGAAGGGATGGGGAGGGTAAGTGTCACCTCCCCTTTAGTTCTCCTATTGAAATGTGACTGTAGTATCGGAGGTAAAACAATCTTATAACAGCAGGAAAGGTCTCTAGATTAGTAGTATGGTAGGCTCATGTTGATACTGGTGAGATGCAACTACCTAATGCAAGGGTTCACCAGGACTCTCAATCTTTCATCCTTTCCTCTGGCACACTCTGGAACTCCCTGCCTGCTTCTGTGTTTCCATCTTCCTGTGACCTGAACTCATTGAAGAGGGAGGTTTCTATACACTTGTCTTATTCTGTCCACTTCTATGATGTAAGAGTTAATCAGTACTCTCAATCTTCCACCACTATTGTCAATCTCCCTAGTGCAAGAGTTAACCAGTACTCTCAATCTTTCACCACTATTCTGTCCACCTCACTAATGTAAGAGCTAATCAGTATTCTCAGTCTTTCACCACTATTCTGTCCATCTCTCTAGTGCAGTAGTTAATCTAACCAGTATTCTCAATCCTTCATCCCTTCCTCTGGCACACTCTGGAACTCCCTGCCTGCTTCTGTTTCCATCTTTCTGTGACCTGAACTCATTAAAGAGGGAGGTTTCGAGACCTTTATCTCCTTCTTTTGGCTGACACTCTCGGACCTGCTTGAGACTGGCATCTCAGTGGGCCTTTTTGTTTAATCGCTTTTGTTGCCCTTAGCCAGATTTCCTGTCTTCATAATAAGAGTTTACCAGCAACTAATGATCTACTCGCCAGCCACCTCTCAGCCTACCTTCCACTGCGCCCGTCTCACAAATTTGCTTATTTTGTTTCTATTCGGCGATCCAGCTCAATATTCCTCATTCTCAAACATGTGTTATACACACTTAAATTAAGATGTTTTTTTCTTTTTGCACCTACGAGGTAACGTTTGCTAGCCACAGCTTGATAGAGGCCAGGTAGAGGAGATAACGTGTTTGATGAAAAAAAAAAAAAAACTAAACCAGTATTTTATGATTAAGCTAATACTTACATATTGCAGTTCTCGTGTGGCAATGCTGTAAACCTTGAGAAGTGATGGATTTCCACAGCTCTTTCAATGTGGTAAAGGTAAACGAACCATAACTTAAAGGTGCCCGCGCTTATAGACAAACACCTTAACGACTTAACCCTTACACTGCCCAACACATCTATAGGCGTGTTGAGTCGTTCACTGAATTGCTTCATCTGCCGACAAACTGGCAACTACCGGGCACAGCCAGCATAAGCAACGCCCAGTGGGCGTTGCTTATGTTGGCGACTGATTACAATAATGGGCGTCGCCCGCTATTGTAATCAGTCGCATTGAAACTGTCAGGGTGTGGTGACACAGGCTGGACGCGATGTTATTATCTTTTGTTCTTCATTTCATCTAGTCACTCTCAGCCAAAATACATGCGGATGTGTGTGTGTGTATAATTCACCTCGGTCGCCTGATGGTCAGCCAGCCAGTCTTCCCCATTACGGAGCGAGCTCCGAGCTCATAGACCGATCTTCGGATAGGACTGAGACCACATCACACAACACACACCGGGACAGCGAGGCCACAACCCCTCCAGTTACACCCCGTACCTATTTACTGCTAAGTGAACACACCCCACACATTAACACCCAAGCCCATTTGCCTCGTCGCTCCGGGGACTCGAACCTGGCCCTCTAGATTGTGAGTCGAGCGTGCTAACCACTACACTATGCGGGGTGTGTGTGTGTGTGTGTGTGTGTGTGTGTGTGTGTGTGTGTGTGTGTGTGTCGAGAGAGAGAGAGAGAGAGAGAGAGAGAGAGAGAGAGAGAGAGAGAGAGAGAGAGAGAGAGAGAGTAAAATTTCTATCAGCAAAAATAAAAACACCACTTATGTTTACATGCTATGAAAAAGAATCCAGCGGTGTAAGGGTTACAACAACAACAACAACAACAACAACAACAATAACAATAACAACAGCAATATACACCTCCATCTCTTCATACAGTGAGGGCCAATGTTTTATCACAGAAGTACAGTCTATTGGTACATCACCGTGCTTATAATGCAACATAACTCGATAGCATGTGAATCTTGAGTAACATTAGCGCTTCTTACTATGGCGGGATGGGACGCAGCGACAAGTACGTGATAAGGAGGCCGGGGTGTCTCCAAGGAGTTCACACCACTTAAACCAGCTTAAATGGTGTTAATGAATGCAGACGTTTAAGAAAAGCTGGTCATGGTCACACAACAATTAGTAACATCCAAAACACACTTCAAACTATAACAGACATTTCCCACTCAGCCTGTTAAACTTTTACTGGGATAATGAAAACAACCTTGAAAACTTCTTGAATATCCATTAGACACTGTTATGAGTAGTAGTAGTAGTAGTAGTAGTAGTAGTAGTAGTGCTAGTAGTAGTAGTGGTGGTAGTAGTGGTAGTGGTGGTGGTGGTGTGTGGCAGTGGTGGTGGTGGTGGTGGTAGTGGTGGTGGTAGTGGTGGTGTCATTGGTATCAGTGGTGGTGGTGGTGGCAGGTGGCAGCAGTGGTGGTGGTGGTGGTGGTGGTGGTGGGTGGTGGTGGTGGTGGTGGCATTGATTGTTCAGCAGTTGGTGGTGGTGGTGGTAGTGGTGGTGGTGGTGGTTGTTGGTTGGTGGTGGCAGCAGTGGTGGTGGTGGTTGGTGGTGGTGGTGGTGGTGGTGGTGGTGGTGGTGGCAGGCGGTGGCAGTGGTGGTGGTGGTGGTGGTGGTGGTGGTGGTGGTGGTGGTGGTGGCAGCAGGTGGTGGTGGTGGTGGTGGTGGTGGTGGTGGTGGTGGTGGTGGTGGTGGTGGTGGTGGTGGTGGTGGTGGTGGTGGTGGGTGGTGGTGGTGGTGGTGGTGCAGGTGGTGGTGGTGGTGGTGGTGGTGGTGGTGGTGGTGGTGGTGGTGGTGGTGCAGGTGGTGGTGGTGGTGGTGGTGGTGGTGGTGGTGGTGGTGGTGGTGGTGGTGGTGGTGGTGGTGGTGGTGGTGGTGGTGGTGGTGGTGGTGGTGGTGGTGGTGGTGGTGGCAGTGGTGGTGGTGGTGGTGGTGGTGGTGGTGGTGGTGGTGGTGGTGGTGGTGGTGGTGGTGGTGGTGGTGGTGGTGGTGGTGGTGGTGGTGGTGGTGGTGGTGGTGGTGGTGGTGGTGGTTGGTGGTGGTGGTGGTGGTGGTGGTGGTGGTGGTGGTGGTGGTGGTGGTGGTGGTGGTGGTGGTAGTGGTGGTGGTAGTGGTGGTGGTGGTGGTGTGGTGGTGGTGGTGGTGGTGGTAGTGGTGGTATGGTGGTGGTGGTGGTGGTAGTGGTGTAATAGTGTAGTGAGTAGGCAGTAGCAGTAGCAGTAGCAGTAGCAGTAACAGCAGTAGCAGTAGCAGTAGTAGTAATAATGCCAACACTGTCACACTCCCTACAATGTAAACAAATGGACACTGACTTCCTTTTCCTCCTCTCTTGTCCTCTCCCTGCCTTACCTCAGCCTTTCCCTCGCTCTTCCCGCCCTCAGCAGTCCTCGTTGCTTGGTCAGGGGGCAGCAGTGAGGGCGTGGTGTGTACAGTGAGAGTGTAGGAAGAGTTTTAATTCCTCTGGTGTCTTGCAAGGTGGTACTTCTCGATTCTTATTTTGCCTCCGTTTTCTATTCCCTTTCTCTACTTTTGTGTGGGTAACTGTGATGTATTTATTTATTTTTTTATGTATTTTTTTTTAGTTTATTGGTTATCTATTTCTTTAGTTGTATTGTTGTTTTGTGGGTGATTATATTTCGTGTTGTGTTGCTTGTGGGTTTTTGGAGAGAGAGAGAGAGAGAGAGAGAGAGAGAGAGAGAGAGAGAGAGAGAGAGACATATCATAGTGAGGAAAACACACACACACACACACACACACACACAGACCTCAAAGAAACAAATCACATATTAAGTCAAATGAAAAGAAAAAAAAATATCAATAAATGAAAAGATTAGAGACAGAAAGAAGGAAAATAAAACAATAAAAATGGAACAAAGAAAAAGATTATCAACCAAAACACACAAATACACAAACAAAAAAAGAGAAAAAGAAAAAGAAAAACACAACAGAATAAATTAAAGAAGTTTTTATTTGTATCATTTATCAATTAAAAAAGTAGACAAAGGAAAAAAAAAAAAAAAGATAATTATACACACACCACACACACACACACGCACACAAACACGTACACACGCACACACTAACTACACTACAGATTAGAGCGCGCTAAGGACAACACTAGGAACACTCAGGAAGGAGCAGAGGACATCCACATCCTACCCATCATCCTTTGCATCCTACAGTGAGTCCTTCGTTAGCTGCAGGACGTCCCGAAGCGAAGATAGTCAGTTGAGCTGTTCGCCTCTCAAAAGGATCCTTGCAGTGTAGGAATCAATAGAACATGGGGTGCTTGGAATGAAAACTCTCTGCGCTACACGTGACCTCGAAAAAAGAAAACGGGTAAGTGGATGTGGTCTGGTGGTAGCGAAAACGTGTCACTGCTGAAAATACGCTAGTCCACCCCCGATAGTGTTACAGAAAATGGGTGATAAAAAAACAAACTAGTCCACCCTCACAGTGTTAAAGAAAACGGACTGGGATAAACGAGATACACTAGTCCACCCTTACAGTATAAGAAAATGGATGACTAGCATAAAAAATACACTAGTCCACCATTACAGTGTTAAAGAAAACGGACTGGGATGAAATATATATACTAGTCCATCCTCAGTGTTAAAGAAAATGGATGACCGTGACGAAACACCAGCATTACTCTATGGGATTAAAGCAAACCACACCAGTACTCCACAAAAACCCTCAAAGAATCAAAGAAAACGAGATCACGGGACTCAAACAAAAAAAAGTACACATTTGGTGGCAGCGAGAGGATCATCCAAGCATCCCTGGAGAGATCAATGGTTAATAATAATAATAATAATAATAATAATAATAATAATAATAATAATAATAATAATAAAGAGAAGTGTCAGAGCAAAATGAACAATATCACATTAATTACAAAAGGATGACGCTTACCTGTTTGCAAAGTAATTAGGCGCCAGTCCAGGTTAGCTTACTGAGCAGAGGTGAGTATTGTCTTAAATGCAAAGAAAACGTTGTGTAAATGCTACTTTCAAATGCGTGTCAATCTTATCTTAGTAGGGACGGAAAAGGGGAGAGTGGGAGAAAGGGATAAGGGATAGAGGATAAGGAATAAAGGGGTTTTGGTGTAAGGGTGAAGGATAAGGGATTAAGGAAAAGTAGGGTGTTTTGATATAAGGGTGGAGGGTGAAGGAATGAAGGAGGATAAGGAAGGTGTTTTGATGTAAGGATGAAGGGTGGTACAGTGGAACCATGCGTGCTTTGGGGTCTGAGGGGTCTCCAAGCGCACGGGTTCAAATCCTGTCCACGGTCCGAGTGTAGGTTGGGCTTCCTCACTCGGGGCAATGGTTTTCTAGCGGGTGGGCTTTAAGATAGGAGGTACCCCAAAAAGTATCCCCTTTAGCCCAGAAATTCCCATGAAAAAGCCCACATGGTATAAATGAAAAAAAAAAAAAAAAAAAGACTAAGGTAAGATAATTTGGTGTTTTGGTGTAAAAGTGAAGGATGAGTGAATAATGGAGGATGAGGAAGAGAGGGTGTTGATGTAAGAGTGAAGGGTGAGTGAAGGATTGTGAGAGTGGTAAGAGGAGGAGAGAGTAAAGGGAAGAGGTTCTATCGTAAGGACGAAAGAGTGAGCTTAGGATTAAAGTAGGATAGGATAGAATAAAGGTAAATTAGTTAAAAAAAAAAAGATAAATGCAAGGGAAATGAATCGATCAAAGACAGATAGTTATAAAAAGTGAAAGGTGAGGATTAGGATTAGAAAAGGATACATGAGAAAAATAGGATATTGGCTAAGGCTGATATATAGAGAATGAGGATAAGGATGATAGGATAATATAGGATAAGGACAGGGCAGAGCAGGATGGGGCATAAACAAATGAGCATCAACATTATATCACAGTTCAGTTGAGAAATTGAACTAAAAAAATGAAAAAAAATAATAGAAAATAAAAAAAAGAATAATGAAACTGAGACAAAAATGAATCGAGTCGAGAATTAGTAATTTTGTTAATTCATTGTTGTTGTTGTTTTAAATAGCGAGGAGCATCCAGAACCAGCCAGCCAGTTAGCATGTCACGAGTTTGTATTTATTTTCCAGCACCTTCCAGCACTGCATCCCTTTAGTCTATCTTTCTGTTTTTCTTTTTATATGCACCACAAAACACATCCAGGTCCTGGTCCAGTGTACCTCCAGTTTCCAGCCTCACGCACATGCAGCCACACGCCACCACACACTATACGAACACACACCTCACAGTTTGAAGTTTCTATCCCCTTCACTTCCTGTTCAGTTGATTGAGTGCATGCATTTGTGTTTCCAGGTATCTATTTCCAGATTCATAGGAAGAATTTGCTGTCTAGGGTGTCTGTCCATCTTGGGGGCACAAAAGAGCGTAACAGAACACAAAGGAACAAACAGTGGCCCAAATTGTGAGGAAGAGGAGGCGAAGGAGGAGGAGGAAGAGGACATGTGGAAGCTCGGGGATGATAAGATATTTTTAGTAAAGGCTTCCTGTCTTCTGATCTGAATTTCCAGGAATGGGAGGAGGAGGAGGAGGAGGAGGAGGAGGAGGAATAAGAGAAGAAAACAGATGAGAAGGCAGATTCCAGTTTCCAGTTTCTTCATTCCAGGTTGAGAAATTTTGAAAGGTGGTTTTCTAGAATTTTTTTTTTTTTATCTTCCAGTTCAACTGATGTTCCAGGACAGAGGGGACATTCTAGGGAGACTTTCAGACTTTCACTTCAAGCTTCCGGTCCAGGCAAGAGAGAGATGGACAGACTTGCCATAAAAGTTTCCATTATTTCCTTCCTTGCTTTCAGACCGGTTTTGTTTCCAGGGGCACCTCCACACTCCACCAGACTCTCATGCCCTTCCTTGCCTCCATTGCGGTCCAGTTTCCAGACACATCTTCAAGGACGAACCAACTGTGATTTTCCAGCACCAAGTAGTGTCCAGGCAGGGATGCCTTCCAGCTACACCACTACAGGAGTCTTTCTCTTCGTCTTTGTTCTGGAATGAAGGACTCCAGTAAGACAAACATTTAGATCCTGCAGTTCTGAAGGATATCTCATTGCAGACCTACTCGGACTTCGAAATGGCATATAATGTTCCTACAACACCAGAGGATACCCCATAAGGATTCTTAGGACTCAAGGACATTTGTAGTGCCTCCCAAACCGTAAAGATCCTAAAAGACATCAGGAAGGACATAAAGATAAGTATAGGAATCTTGGATGATTGAAGGACTTCCTCAAAGACATTGATAACACTTTAAATCACTAGGAATCTTTCAAAAATTGTAGAACACTCAAAGAATTCTAGTACATTTTTAGGACTTATATGTACCTGCAAGAATCCTCAGAACCAAAGGATATCTACAACACGATTTTAGGATAACCACAAAAGCTCTTACAACCTAAAACACTCACAGGATTCCAAAATAAGATCTTAGGATACCCACAGAGATCCTTTAGAGCTCAAGGATACCTACATGACAAGCCTAGACTGCGAGGTGATCTTCTTGACCACAGTGGAGGGTCTTCCCAGGGGGTCTTTTGTCCTTTCCACCACCACTCGCTCTCCAGTGGTCCCCTTAACAGCGCGACGAGCATCGAAGTCCTTGGCTGGAAAGAGGGAGAGGCGTGAGAAGGGTTGCGGTGAGAGGGAGGGAGACAGAAGACAAGGGCGAGAGAAAATAGATGAAATAATAAGCAAATAAATAAAGCAGGAAAAGAATATATATGCTGGCTATGAACTTATACCCAAAACTCATTCATTTCGATTCATTTCTAACACCTAACTTACACAAACACATTCTCTCTCTCTCTCTCTCTCTCTCTCTCACCTCCGATGACCTCCACGGAGCTGGTGGTCTTGTTGTTGACGCCCTCCGTGGTGAATGTCTTAGCGCCGTGCTTGTCCGTGATGGAGTGGGTGAAGTATCGTTCGCCGTCTGTGGAAGTCTTCATTTTGCGTGACACTTCCCTGCCACCCTGCGTCGCCTCCACCACAGTCCCTCCTTCAACTTCTCCATTTTCCTTGGCATCGTTTTCTTCCGCGCTGTGTAGCTCGTTTTCCTGGCGTGCTCCTGCGTGGTAGGTGCCTGCTGCTGGCCGTCCTTGGCGACCCCTGGGCAGCGGTGGCAGGGTTAGAGGTGTGGTGCATGCTGGGAATACTGTTGTTGCTGATGCTATTGTTTTTACTGTTGCTGATTTTACTGTTACTAATTCTAGTGCTACTGTTACTGATGCTGCTGCTGATGTTGCTACTACCATATTACTGCCTCTACTACTACTTCTGCTGTTACATTAATTCCTCCTCCTCCTCTTCCGCTTGCATTAACAATAGCGGCAATACCTACGGTTTTTTTTATGTAACAGAGGAGGTCTGGCCAAAGGCAACAAAAGTATAAAGAAAAAAGGCCCACTCAGTTGCCAGCCTCCTTAAAGAGTCGATAGAATGAGACAGAGGATAGGGACAAATGTCTTGAAACCTACCCCTTGAATAAAGTCAAGTCATAAGAAGTTGGAAATACAGATACAGACAGGGAATTCCAGAGAAAGGTATGAAGGACTGAAAGTACAGGTTAACTTTTGCGTTAGAGAGTTGGACAGAATAGGGGTGAGAAGAAGAAAGCCTTGTGCAGCGAGGCCGCAGGAGGAGGGGAGGCATGCAGTTAGCAAGATCAGTAGAGCAGTTAGCATGAGAATAACGATAAAAGATAGCAAGAGATGCAACATTCCGGTGGTGAGAAAGAGACTAAAGACAGTCAATTAGATTAGAGGATTTCATGAGACGAAAAGCTTTTGATTCCATCCTTTAAAGCTGTATGAGTGAAACCCCCAAACATGCGAAGAATACTCCATAAAAGGACGGACCCTTGTATAGAGTTAGCAGTTTGGGAAGCGAGAAAAACTGGCGGAGACGCCGCAAAACGTTTAACTTCATAGAAGCTTTTTTAGCAAGAGATGAGATGTGAAGTTTCCAGTTTAGATTATGAGTAAAGGATAGGCAGAGGATATTTAGTGTGGAAGAGGGAGACAGTTGAGTGTCATTGAAGAAGAGGGGATAGTTGTCTGGAAGTCTGTGTCGAGTTGATAGATGGAGGAATTGAGTTTTTGAGGCATTGAAAACTACTAGATTTTCTTTGCCCCAAGCAGAAATTTTAGAATGATCAGAAGTCAGGCGTTCTGTGGCGTCCCTGCGTGACCTGGTTGGTCGTTTCTGAAAAGAAGTGGAAAAGTGTAGGGTGTCATCATCAGCGTAGGAGTGGATAGGGCAAGGAGTTTGGTTAAGATCATTAATGAGTAATAGGAGGAGTGGGTGACAGGACAGAACCCTGAGGAACACCACTGTCGATAAATTTAGAAGAACAGTGGCCGTTTACCACAACAGCAATAGAACGGTCCGAGAGGAAACTTGAGATTAAATTGCAGAGAGAAGGATAGAAGCCGTAGGAGGGCAGTTTTGAAATCAAAGCTTTGTGCCAGACTCTATCAAAAGCTTTTGATATGTCTAACGCGACAGCAATAATTTCACTGAAATCTCTAAAGGAGGTTGACCAAGACTCAGTAAGGAACGCCAGAAGATCACCAGTACAGCGACCTTGACGGAAGCCATACTGGCGATCAGATAGAAGATTGTGAAGTGACAGATGTTTGAGAATCTTCCTATTGAGGATAGATCCAAAAACTTAAGACAAGCAAGAGATTAAAGCTATAGGACGGTAGTTTAAGGGACTAGAACGGTCACCCATTTCAGGAACAGGCTGAATGTAGGCGAACTTCCAGCAGGAAGGAAAGGTAGAAGTCAATAGACAGAGTTTGAGGAGTTTGGCCAGGCAAGGTGCAAGCAGGGAAGCAGTTTTTTTAATACGATAGGAGGAACCCCATCAGGTCCATAAGCCTTCCGAGGGTTTAGGCCAGCGAGGGCATGGAAAACATCATTACGAAGAATTTTAATTGATGGCATGAAATAGTCAAAAGTAGGAGAAGAAGGAACAAGCCAAGAATCATCCAAGGTAGAGGTTGTATTACTACAATCATTACTATTACCACCACAGTCGCCACTACAACCACCACTACCTGAAGAGGATGTCTCTTTGGTCTCAGTGAGCAGCTCGCCGCCGCCAGACAACGTGCGTGAGCCGCGTCGTACAACGCGCCGAGCCACACTGCGGGCCACGGCGCCCGCCTCGTTCCTCCTCCTCCGTCTCGTGGCTGAACCGCTGCCCTTCCTGTAACAGTGGGCGGTGGGTTCAGTTGTGTGTGTGTGTGTGTGTGTGTGTGTGTGTGTGTGTGTGTGAACGCGTCTGGCGAGAGACAGTGGAGGGCGCTGTCTCACCTTCTTAACAAGATGTCCCTTGACGGAGGTGGATGCGGCCCAATCCTCCAGGGCCCGCGAGGCGCTGCTTCGAAAGCTGCGTTCCCGCTTCACGCGACCACTGCCAGAGCGAGACACAGGGCGGGCCTGGGGAGGGAGAGAAGGAGTGTGAGATACGGGCTAGGAGAGGAGTGGGACAGTGCCAAGGGAGCAGGAGTAGTGAGGGCAGGCGAGGCACTCACCTTTTCGGCAGCGGGCAGGCGGGATCGCTTCACGGTGGTGCGGGTGTGGGTGGTGCCACCGGCGGCCTCCACCACAGTCTCGTGGGCATCCTCCTCAGAATTTTTTCGTTCCTTCCTGGCTTTGATCGAGCCCCGTGAGTCCTCGGGGCGGTTTTTCTTCAGACTAGAGTTGCGGCGAACCACTTTGTTCCTGGCGGCGGAGGAGGCAGGGCGCGGTGCGGTGCTGGGCGCTGGGGAGCCCTCTTTTGACCGCCGCGGACCAGCGGGTGTCTTGGCGGGCAACGTTTGCTTCATGCGGGGCTTAGGCTTGGAGGGGATGGCGGGTGTCTCCCTCTCAGTGATGGCGGGAGGCGGGGCGGTCGTGGAATTATCAACCTCCTTGGGGATGAGTGGCGTGTCCTCCTTTTGCAGGTGTCTGCTGTTCACGGGCGCCACTTCCTCAGAAAGCGAGAGTTTGGAAGAGAACTTGTAGGTGGGTGAGTCCTGGCTGGGTGGGCCCACCACTGCTTCGACACGAGACAGGATGGCGCTGAGGGAGACAGGGCGTTGCACGGAAGTGCCCAGGCCGCTGTCAGGTTCTGGGGACAGTAAGGGCTTTTTCTCATCACACTCACCGCCCAGGACTTGGGAACGCAGGGATGCCCTGCCACGGCAGTATCTGGTCAGGGCAGGGGACTGTACTGCAGTGTGGGCCTTAGCAGGCGCCTCGGTCCGGGCAGGTGGCCAGGTGGCATCAGCGGGCTTCCTAGGGGCTGCGTCCGCCAGGGCGCGCAGGGTGATGGCCGGGGCAGTGAGGGCGGGGCGCCAGCTGAGGGCTGAGTCACGGGCGCTGTAATCCTCGCTCCACTTCCTGCCGCCCTTTCTACGCTCCTCACTCCTCTCCCGAAGCCTGAAGGAGGACCTGAAGGGCGCGGAGAGGCTCGTGGTAGTGTCCTCTCCACTCTCATCCTTTGGGAGAGGGGCAATATTTTCCTTCTGGTCCCCCTGTGATACCCGGGCGCGCCACTCCACCTGGCTGCCACCTTCCTGGATGACGCCCAGCCTGCCCACGAGGTCAAAGGAGTCTCGTTTCAGGATGCGTTCCGGTGAGGGGCGCGGCGAGGCGTGAGGCGACGAGCAGCGGGAGGAGGACCTGGAGGAATCGCTGAGGATGGACGACAGGCTGACGGGACCGCGGCGGCTATGCTCCAGACTTTCCTGTGATGGCGACCTCTTCACCGGCGTCCTGAGGCTGTCCTCGCCTGGTGCGGCGGGTGAGGATGCGGTCGAGGGCGTGCAAGCGAAGTTTTTGGTGTGAGGGGATAACGGCGAGGTGGTGGGAGTGAGCGTCACTGTGAGGCTAGAAGACACAGTCTTTAGGGGCGAGAAGACTGGGGAGGCGGTGGCGTGGCTGATGGAGTTGGCGGGGACTGAAGGGGTTCTCAGGGATGATAACGCTGACTTCCTGGCAGGAGGCACGGGCGTCGCTCCTTCCAGGGCACCTGCTGTTGCTGGTGCTCCCAGGGAGTGGTCTGGCACAGTGTGGGCGTTGGTGGCGTGCGGTGCTCTGGCCAAGCTGTGTGTTGAGTCTGTGTGGTGTCGGCTGGGGGAGTCCTGGCTGGGAGCGGCGTGAGTGGAAGAGGCAGGGGTGAGGGGGATGGTACTGCGAGAAGTGTGGGTGGGGGAGGTTGGGCTCGGGGACACATCAGTGGGAGAGACAGAGGCAGAAGGAGAGGTGGGGCGCGGCGGGGTTCCCTCCTGAGTGAGTGCAGTGAGCATCTTGGTGAGCCACTCCTGGCGAGCCTTGGGATCCTTCACGCTGCCCCGCTCTGGGCTCGGGGAATGCAGGCTTCGGGACTGTCTTGCTGGGTCCTGCACCTCGGGGCGGGACGCGGTAGCGCTGGGTGAGGTGGAGGCTGCTGACTTGCTGCTGGAGGCGAGGGAGCTCTGGAAGTCCTGTGGCTGCAGCGAGGATTGCACAACGCGTCGCACCTCCGCCACGATCTGTGAGGCTCGGGGCATGCCCTCCTTACCCCTGCAGCCTGAACTCCTCCGGTCTGGCGAGGCGACCTGGTGGCGCCGCGCAGCAGGTGAGAGTGACGAGCGTGTTCTGCGGGGAAGGGAGTCTGTAGCCTCCCTGCTGGGGAAGGGCTGACCACTGCTCTCCATGAGTGCTCTGTGGGTTGCCGCAACCCGGCGACCTTCAGCGGAACCCCTAAGTGCCGAAGGAGATCTGCGTGAGGAGGAGGTGGATCTGATGGTGGAGGAGGCGCCCTGCGCGGGCTGGGGCTGGTCCTGCGTGTGGCGGGGCTGGTGCCACGTGGGGCAGGACTTCTGCGTGTGGATGGACTTCTTCCCCGTCGGGAGGGGCTTCTGCGTGTGGCGGGGCTGGTGCCCCGTGGGGCAGGACTTCTCCTGCGTGGACCAGGACTTGTCCTCCGAGTGGATGGGCTTGTGCCCCGTTGGGCGGAGCTCTTCCTATGTGGCGCGGGGCTGGTCTTGCGTGTGGCAGGGCTAGTGACTCGCGCGGAAGAGGCGGTTCTCTGCGTGGCAGGGCTCGGCCTGCGGGCGGGTGAACGGCGCCTAGGGTGGTCCCTACGGGTGGGTCGGAGTGGCTCAGTGTCCTGGGCAGGAGTCTGCACCTTCTTCACCATGAAGGGAGAGCGCATGGTGGGCGTGGATCCCTGGGCAGCGGGGGTGTCTTGGTGGAGGGGTCCTGCGGGATCTTCTGGAAGAAAATATCGTCAGCACCGTCCACAGTGCCGTTGATGTCTGTCTTCTTGTCCCGCGTGAAGCGTGACATGAAGGCGCCGTGCATTTTGACAAGTTCCTTGATGCGGCACGACACGGGGCGTAGTGACAGCCCGATATTCAGGCGGTTCCGCTCCTCCTCCTCCAGGCGCTGCCGTTGCCGCGCCTCCCACTCTAGCAGGCCGCTGCCACCACGCCTTTCTTCTCGCTTCCTGGGCGCCGCCCGGCGCACCTCCTCGTCCACCACCTCTACCTGCACAAGACGCGGCACGGGGCTCTCTCCGGGCGGCCGCCCGCGGGACGGCTTGACGGGTGACGCATGGCCACGGGAACCCTCCTCGCCACCGCCCCGCGAAACTCGCCCTGGCAGGGGGTCGGCGGTGTGCCTGGTGGAACTCCGCGCATCACCTGCAACACCATGGGGCGCCTCCCGTGTCCGTCGGTCTCCAGGAGAGATGGTGGAGGAGGTGGCAGTATTGGGGACGCCGCGCCTTGTCCTGTGGTGGTCCTCCTCCTCCTCTTTCTTGCGGGGTGGGCGGGTCACGGGGTCTTCCCGGGGCTCCCGTGAACACTGGTCCGCGGGGCTGCAGAGTGCTGCCTCACCCTGGGAGCTGAACACCTGGATGCCAGAGGCGACGGGAGGCGGGGCGGTGCCTCGCTGCTCGTGGGAGGAAAGGACATGCTCCTGCAGTACCCTGGTGGCTTTGGAGGGAGGGGCGGGGGTGGGGCTGTGCTCAGGCGAGGCGGCAAGGATGGGGCTGTGGGCTTCCTCTGTGGAGAGAACATAGTCATTAGCACACACACACACACACACACACACACACACACACACATGCCTACAGACGCTATAGGCCTTACCGTAAAAAAAAAAAAAAAAAAATGCACAAATACTCATACATACATATGCATACCCATGCACACACACACACACACACACACACACACACACACACACACACACACACACACACACACACACACACACACATGCCTACAGGCGCTATAGGCCTTACCGTAAAAAAAAAAAAAATGCACAAATACTCATACATACATATGCATACCCACACACACACACACACACACACACACACACACACACACACACACACACAGACAGAGTCAGGTTACAGTCTGCCAGTGCACGGGGAGGGGAGCGGAGGAGGATCCGTGCATCCTAAGGGGAAGATGGGGAAAGTGCAGTTGAGGGAAGGGAGGGAGATGGTGGTGTGGTGGGGATGGGGTGGGGTTGGGATGTGAGGTAGTGGTGGGGTGACCTACTCCCCACAGCAAGTCTGAGCGTCACGGAGCTTGGGGCGGTGCGGGTGAGAGTTGGGGGTGAAGATGGTTGTTGAAGTGTGGGGGTAAGGGGTGAGGGGTGAGAAGTGAGGGGTGGCCTCGCGGCATGCAGCGGGTAGCCTCGCCCTGGCCACCACCACCTTACCTGCGGCGAGCGGGACGGGCGGGGCGGTCTGGGGGTGTGGGTGGAAAGCGGCGCTGTAAGCACAGTGTGTGGATTGTGTGGACTTGTGTGTGGGTGTTAGCGCCTCTCCCTCGTCCCCCGCCGACCCTTGGACTGCTCCACCGGTAGGGTGAGGGGGGGTGGTAGGAGGCCTGAGGCGGGGGTCACCTCGGAGTCAGGACCAAGGGTAGCACGGTCAGGGAGACCAGTGGATGGAAGCTCCTGCCCCGGGGAAGTGGAGGCGCGGTGGCTGGGGCGCGGGCGTGAGAGAGACGTTGGCGAGGGCGGCGGAGTGTCCTGGGGGATGCTGAGCTGCCCCTGCACGGCTGGCAGGGGCCCGGGGGTCGCCCCTGCAAACAAGGCCAACAAGGATGACACCTCATCTCACCACATCTCACCACTCCCTCACGTGCTCGCTCGCTCCTCACTCGTCCACACGTGCGCCCTCACACACGCCCCTCCCGCAGTGCAGGCACGCCCGCGCCGCGCCGCGCCGGGTTAGTGGGCCGCTACACCACAGGTACGGCAAGGGGCGGCGTACCGGTGTGAGCGGCAGGTTAGTGGCGTGCTGGTTAGTGTGGCGCCGCGGCTCCTCCAGGGCGAGGGTTGGCGGCAGCGGGCGGCGGGCGGCGTGCGGCGTGCTAGTGAAGCCAGGCGGGGCTGGGGCGGTTAGTGAGGCGTGTTAGGAGGGAGGGGCGGACCAGGGCTGCAAGACAGAGGAGGGAGTTAGTGTGCGCCACCACCACCACTATCACCACCACCACCGCCGCGCCGCTCACCGCGTGTGTGTTAGCCGGTGGTCATGTCACGCCTCCTCACACGCTACGCCGCGCCACGCACGCACCATGCACACACCATGCACTTCTCACACAGGTTACTGCACCATGCCTACTGTATGTACAGTACAACACACACACACACACTCTTATCATATACATGTATGTATTTACAGAGGACACGTACACACACACGCACACAAACACACACACACACACACACACACACACACACACACACACACACACACACACACACACACACACACACACTCTGTCTCTCTCTCTCTCTCTCTCACACACACACACACACACACACACACACACACACACACACACACACACCTGAGGAGGTGAGGCCCCTGCCAGCCCTGCAGGTGGCCCAGGCTGGTGGCGGCAGCAGCTCCCTCACGCCGGGTCGCTCCGCCTCCGCCTCCGACTCTCTCAGGCCGTGCTCGTCCACGCTCTTCCTCTCCCTCGCCCTCACCAGACCCGGGAGGGGGGCGCTGTGTTCCTGTGTGGAGGGTCGTCTGTGTGGCGAGTGTTCCAAGGGGAAGCGTCGTGGGTCGTTGTTAGTGGATGAGTGATGCTGTTGTTGTTGTTGCTGCTGCTGCTCCCTGGCGCCGGGCACGTGGCGCAGCTTCACGTTAAAGAAGTGTCCGTTAGTGGTGGGGACAGTGTGGAGGGTGGGGGAGGGTGTGGCTGGGGCAGCCAGGGTGGTGGTGAATGTGGTGGTGAAGGTGGTAGTGGCGGTGGTGGGGGCGGGGGCTGGGGCTGGGGCAGTAGCTGGGGCAGCAGGGACAGTGGCCAGGGGATCGCCTCCCTTACCTACACAGTCCCAGTCAAACGAAGCAGTCTTCCGGTGGTGCAGTACCTTAGGGTGGCCCTCGCCCGAGGCCTCACGCCGCAGCTCCTGCACCACACTCTCCACAGACCGTCGCTTCAGGATGCTCTTGGGCCTGGGCCGCGAGTCCTCAGTGCACACCACCTCAGGCACCTCCTCGGCCTTCTTGAGGCTCTCTTCCAGGAAGCGCAGTAGCTCAGAGGCGTCCTCGCGGCCCGTGGGGATGGGGAAGTCGTATTCCTCCACGTTCTGGTTGAGCTGCTCGGCGGTCATCTTGGTGGGGTCTGGGCCCGCCACAGACTCGAACTTGGAGGAGCTCTGGGGACCACGGGGAGCCGCGGTAGGGAATAGGTTAAGCGGCGTGTCGCCGAAGCGCATCACAGGCCGCCTGTCTTCAGCATCTGGCTCGTGAGT
The DNA here is from genome assembly GCF_017591435.1 of Portunus trituberculatus. NCBI lineage: Eukaryota > Metazoa > Arthropoda > Malacostraca > Decapoda > Portunidae > Portunus > Portunus trituberculatus. The sequence continues at coordinate 922,977 of NC_059262.1, read as the reverse complement.
GGCCTGGCTGGCAGCGTGGGGCCTAAGGGCGGCGCAACGGGGCTCCCTGGCCTCCACCTCCACCTGAATCTCGCCAAAGCGCATCTCTTTCTGCTTACCATTGACGGTCTTGGAGGCCTTGGTCTGCGCGCCTCCCCAGTCGTGCTTCAGGTCACCGAAGCGCACCTCCTCTCTCTGAGGGCGGCGGCTGCGCAGCTTGCGGCACGTGGTGGAGTCCCCATCGGAGGCCTCGGTGGCACTGGCATCGAAAGACACTTTAGGTCTCTCCAGGGACGCTTCCCTGGGGGTGGGGTCTGTTGGTGCCTCAAGCATCCTGGAAGAGTCACGGGTTACGCTGAGTTCCTTAGTGACGCGCGCCGCCGCTTCCTCTGCCAGATCCTGCCCGATACGTGACGCCTCCTCCCGCAAGTCGTCAAGGGCGTCCAGTCCGCCACGACTCCACGCCGACGATGACTCAGTGACGCAGGAGCTGGCGCAACTGACGTCCGTGGTAGCGGTGAGCGTCACGTTCAGAGACTCTAGTTTCTTACGGGCGCGCGCCACCCACTCCGGCTCCCTGCTAGCAGTGGAAGCGCGGTCTGACAGCTGCTCCACTTGGCGGGCCGCCCGCAGGCTGCGCCGCTCCTTGGCCAGCCGCACCCAGTGAGGCTGCTCCTCCTCCGCCAGCTTGATGTGGCCTGTAGACAGGCTCAGTTTGCTCCTCCGCGGGGGAGGCACAGGCTGGGGGCCGGGGGGCGGGTCTTCTCTGCCCTGAGGAGGTTCCCGCCGTTCACTGGGGTCCACCGAGGGTTTGTTCGGTTCGCAATTACTCGACAGTTCACAGTGTGACTCCTGGGGATGGGGATGATGGATGATCCGCGCGGCGTGTGTCGCGGTGTGCCGCTCGGCGTCAGGGACGTGGCGAGCCCCGCGGCTGCTGGATTCGAAAGACTTCACGGAGTCAGCAGACTGAGTGGCAGAGGCTCTGTGGGGCAGCTCCTCGCGGCCAGGCCGGAGTGAGTCCCAGGAGCGGGACCACTGCCAGGGGTCACTACACTCTCCTTCTGGGGCTTCTCGCCGCTCTGAACAGGCCCTGGGGGGTGGGGCAGGGGAGAGGCGCTCTTCCTCCGCTAGGTTGGATGCGCCGTACAGGTAGGTGAGCACTGCCTGCTTCTCGCGCTCTAGCGTGGGGCTGGATTGCACCTTGACCAGCGCCGACTCACTGCGCTCGTCCTCGTGGTCCTGGTCCAGAGAGCTCATAGACTTGGAGCGCGCCGAGGACTCGCTCAGCAGCAGCGAGGATCCTTGTGACCCTGAAGAGTCCCTGCGAGGGCGTCCCTCAGACAGACTCCTGAGCTGCTCCCTGATCCTCTCCCGCAGCGCGCGCCGCTCACGTCGTTCCTGCTGGATCTGCCGTTTCTCGATGGTGCGCCGCACGTTGAAGGCACTGGCACGTGACGGCCTGTCTTCGGCGTCACTTTGGCGAACGTACATGCGCGACGTGGCGTCGCGGCTCACGATGGAAACACTGATACCCTCCTCCAGGGGCTGACATCCCCGCAGTGAGCGCCGTGTCTGCTGATCCCGCAGCCACAGCGGCGCCGCGTCTTGGGAGCTGGCGAGACTGCTGGCAGACTTGCTCCTCTTGGAGCTGATGGTGATGACGGTTCGACGGCTCACCAGGCCAGAGTCTGCCACACTCTCCCTGTCACTGATCACCACGTCAGCCTCTGAGGAAGACCGCTGCTCCTCTCCGCAGCCGCGCCCCACCACCACGCTGGCAGAGTCTCCCACGGAGCCCAGGGAGTCGTCACAGCTCCACAGAAGCTCGCTGGGCGGTCTGGAGTCGCTGAGGTCAGTGGAGGACCTCCTCTTGGCGGCCAAGCGCGCCACCTCCTGCTTGATCCTTCTGAAGGTCTCTTCAGCCTCACAGGTGGCGCTGCTCAAGTGCGGGTTAGAGCCACCACTGGGCGTCCTGCGGGAGCATCCCTCCAGCAGGCGGCGCCGTAGCTCCTGCCGCTTGTCGTGTTGGCGCGGGGCGTCTTGCGAGACGCCGCACTCTCGCTCCCTACCCTCAAATGTCCTGGGACGCGCGGGTTGCTCCCTTTGGGGCGCCTCGAGCTTCACCTCGATGTTTACCACACGCGGCGCAGGCTGGAGGTCGGGGTCGTCATCGTCGTTGTCGTTAAGGGCATGCTGGTCCTGCAGGAGGTGGAGGCTGTCTGCCGAGGAGCGCCGGGATCCCCGGGACGGCGGGCGGCGGTGGCTGAGCGCACCACTGCGTCCCACACACCCTTTGCCCTTCTGCGGGGAGTGATCCAGCCGCGTCAACGCCACCTGAGGGAGCGGGAATGTTAGTGTGTGTGTGTGTGTGTGTGTGTGTGTGTATGTGTGGCAGAGCACGTGACCATTAGCTAAACTCCCCTTTTACCCACCTGTGTCCCCCCACCACCCACCCTCCGCCCCCTCCAGCCCCGGGCGAGGGACTTCCGCTGCCCGTCCTTTGTTAGCAGCAGCATGAGGAGAAAGAGGAGAAAGAAGAAGAGGAGGAGGAGGAGGAAAAAGAGGAGGAGGAGGAGGAGGAGGAGGAGGAGGAGGAGGAGGAGGAGGAGGAGGAGGAGGATGGAAGAAGATTCAGTACTGCGGAGAAATAGAGAGTGAATAAGAGATGGAGAGAAAGTTGAAGCTGGAGGGAAGGAAGAGAAACCATATGAGAGAGAGAGAGAGAGAGAGAGAGAGAGAGAGAGAGAGAGAGAGAGAGAGAGAGAGAGAGAGGTTATATAGAGAAGAAAATTTTCTCCATAAAGCAAGATTCTCTCTCTCTCTCTCTCTCTCTCTCTCTCTCTCTCAAGGTCACTTAAAGGTGGTTCCTGCCACTTCCCTCTCCTCAATTATCTTTCTGCTCCCTCTCACCCCCTTCTCTCTCTCTCTCTCTTTCCTGTGCTTTCTCTCTCTCTCTCTCTCTCTCTCTCTCTCTCTCTCTCTCTCTCTGACATGA